>NC_046376.1:10138466-10438466 GCF_011125445.2 Fundulus heteroclitus
GTCAAATCAAAAGACGACTGACCAGCTTTTCTGTTCTTTGGAGGAAAAAAATGATTAGTGTCATTTTGAGTAAACCCACTGGGCTCCAAATATTGGAATTTTACTACTGTTACAATCGTACCTAACCATATGGTATACACCAAAAACAAAAGGTTAAACATCTGAAATTCTGTGTTAACTCGGGACCTGAAAGGTTAAAGTTTCTTTATTTTCACTCTCACTGTAATCTGCAGGCCTTTCTTACACATTTCGGTGTTGGAATCGAGTCGTTTTCCGCGTGCGTAGACATTCGGGTTGGTCCGTCAGCCGCCCCGCGCGTCTCATAGGATCCGTTTCAGTCTTAAAGCAGTTCTGGTTGAAGCTCAACGGCGTTTCAGCAGTTTGTCTGGACCTCAAAGGGAGAAATGGTGTTAAACTCTGCAGCCATTTTGAAGTTGTCCACGTTTAATTTTTAGCTTTTTTTTTTTTTAAAGCAAAATACATACGTGTTTTTTTTTTTTTTTTTTTTGTATTTTGTTTAAAGACTTACAGCATTTGTGGTCTGCTGAGGACCCGAATGGATTCAACTTTTTCATATTTTTCCATTTTCTCTGTTGTTTTTGTTTTTAGTGGCTGCAATGGTTTTGTTTTTTGTCTTATGCCCCCCCCCCCCTCCCAAAAGTGTGCACTTAATGTAATCTGTCCTTCTGAGTTTGTGAGCACGCACGCATTACTGTGTACATAGGACGATGCGTGCGGTGCGTTTTCTTCTTTTGCTTTAATGTTCGCCGTTCTCACTCACAAAGCGAGATGTGACTACAGCGCGCATATCCGTGCCTGTCTGGGGGCATCGCACCAACACCATGAATGTACATATTCAGTTTTTGGTTCCCAGCCCCCCCCCCCCCCCCCCCCTGTTTGTCATTATTCGCCTAATTAAGGATTAATGACAAACCTTCCAGCATTTTTATTCTGATTACTCTGTTGTTGATCAGTATGTGATGGAGTGTGTTTCCACTGACTCTCAGACTGAAACCAGAACCAGTTTGGGCTATTTAAATACCTTGGGGGAGGGGAAAAGAGTGACTGACAGAAAAAGGGAGTCGCTGGGAGGAGTTGAGTTACCTGAAGACTTAGGGTAAAAAAAAAAAAAAAAATGTAATTTTCCTGTAAATACAGTTTTTTTTGTATTGAGTGCGTTTTGTTTTGTTAGTTCTTTAATTTCGTAAAAAAAAAAAAAAACTCCTCTGTGACTTCCAGGGCCGGTGAGTCTTCCGCTCACGGGAGAAGAGTTTTTAGTTTCAGGTCACCCGTTTTACTTGTTTCTTCTCTCCCCCTGCTTTGGTTTCTAGAGAGCTGTAAGACGGCGAAGCTTTACAAGTTTGTACTGCTGATCATTTGACAGGATTTGATGTTTTATATAGCGGAGGATGCTCTTATGTCCTTGTAGTTCAAGTATTTGGGCAAATAAAGAAGATTATCCTTAAAAGAGAGTTTATTGTCCTCATGAATGAGTGGCTGGGCAGGGACATGCATTGTTTCAGACAAACCTTGTCCTTTCTCTTGTTTGATATGAGCTTTTATTTGAAAATAAGGTCATAGCTCATATTAAACATGCTTCTTATCGGCTGAAAATTAAAGCTGTTCCTATTTCAGAATGGTAACCAAATGAAACACATGGCTATTGATTAAGGCTTATAGTCTAATTGAGGCGCTCTGACTCAGCCAGCTGATACCAGATCAGCTCATCTGTTGTTGATGTCTGATAAGAGTGGCAGTTTAAAGAGGAAGCAGATGGACGGAACTTTCAAAATAAAGTACACTGCAAAAATGGATCTAAAAATAAGTAAAATGTTATTAAAGTTAGTGTATTTATCCTTGATTTGAGTAGGTAAAATGGATAATCTGCCAATGGAATGAGTATTTTGACCCCTAAAATAAGATAATTAGACATCCTGGACTTGAAATAAGATGATGGAGATGAATTGTTCCTATTTTAAGTGGGAAAATCTTATTCCATTTCCAAATAGTCTTATTTAGCTGCTTAAATTAAGGACAAATACACTAATTTTAAGAACATTTTACTTATTTTTAGTTCTGTTTTTGCAGTGTAACAAATCAGCGGCAGATGAAAAAGGAATAAAACATAACTTTGGCAGCTATGGTGGTATAGCGCTGGGCACGATGGAGCATGAAGAATACACTTTTCATGGTTGTGCAATTTGCTATGTTACTACAATATAACTTATTACTATAAATATGTATAATAAAAGCTTCACGTTCTTAACATATGAGGTATGAATGTGGTGCTCTATTGTGCAAGCATTAAAAAAATGGTTGGAACAAATATTTTCTTGATAGAAAGGGCATCAATTGCTCTGTCGACGCATTCAGAAGGCGTCCGTTTGTCATGGGTGTAAAGAGTCCACATTAATTTGGGGTAATTTCTGGCCAATCCCTTTTTTTTTGTGCTCAATCCTTTATGGGTCCAGATATATCTAAATGTTCCACAACGTTGTGGTACAATATAACCCAGTTCAGTTTACGTCCACAGGGCCAGCATGCCCTTTCAGTTGATCAATGAAAAATGCTTCCACCTCAGTCAAATCAGACAAATTCTTCCTTCTGTTTAGCCCCGTGTGGTTTAAGCTCCCTTTTTATGCACAGTAGAATCCAAGGTGCAAGCAATAAAATCTCCCCATGGCTCAATCCAAGCATGAAGTAGAACCTAATAAGCTCCTCTAGGAGGGGTTTTCACAGTCCCTGATCTGCACCGCCATAAACTTTATCATGTTACTAGGTAAACAATCTAGTGTGCAGCAACAATAAAATTTATGATGTTTTAACCTCAAAATTATATTGTTTAAACAATTTAATTTTCATGTTTGTACAATATAATATGAGTGATTTTTTCTTTTTTTTTTTTTTTTTTCTTTGGAGCAACATTTTGGCTTCATAACTTTTTGGGGAACAAAAGGTTTGTTTATTTTCATGTTTAACAATAAGAAATACATGATAGTCAAGCTCAGGAATGGATAAAATAATAATTACAAGTGTCAACAAATTTGTTTCCCCCGTTAGGGACATTTATATATATAGACCAAAATAGTTATACATGTAAATATTTATACAAAAAAAACTTTTTCTTAAAAAGATTGTCCCTTTTATTATCAAAATATTTTGATATGTGTAACACACCATTTGTTTATGAGTAGTATATATCTGTAATATAAAATTACCAGTTTAATTCTTGCCCATTTTTACTGACAGCATGGAAAATATTGATCGTTTTGAAAACCTTAAAAAGCCTGTACATTTGTTGCTCCTCGCTTCCCGACATGGCACAGAGATATTCACAATAGATTATGATTTTCAAAAATCATTCCAATGAAAATCTTTACTAAAGGGGGAACAGACCATAACATTTGTTACCAGTTTTAAAATCTGATGATTTCCCTCTTTTTTGCCACTTCGAATGACTTGACCTCTAATGAATGCATTATTACATAAACTGGATGTTCTTCTAGATGTCCTTGAATTGTGAAATTGGAGGTAAACAAAACGTTACATTAAATGTGTGCATGTGGTTCCATGTTATATGGAACAGAGATGTGGAGCATAATGGGAAGAGAAAAAGCATTCTTCAGTTCAGAATAATAGAGGGGACATAAATAAGAAAACTCGTTTTATTTAGGTTATCTTATTTTTTGGATTATATGGCGCACAATCAATTTTTGAGAAAATGTAAGGATTTTAAGTGCACCTTATAGTCTGAAAAATACGATATGTAGTGGTTCATATAAAACCAACAAAACATCTCCTAAAAATCGTTGGAAAAAACATGTAATATGCAAATGGTAACTAAAACACAAGATTGTTACGTTAACATCAAACATGAACTGGTCATCAACATTAACAAACAAACCATCTGATGAATAGCACGGCTTTGATGGACATCTACACTACATCTGCTCTTCAGTTAACCTCCATGTGGCAGGATGGAGCTGCAGATATCTTTTATCTACACAGCATTTGGCTCATCTATCCGACAAAGTACCTGGCTGTCATCATAACAACTGATGTCTTTCCTTGCCGTTAGCCAGTAATGTTTGTTGCTTCCTTCTTCAATGTTCCCATCCTCTACTTTGGTGATGATGCGGGGATAATTGTCATGGTCATATTTGACCACACACTACTGACTAACATGGTCGCCTGTGATAACTTCTGACTACCATGCCGTTATTGCCACTTTCTTGTGAGTTTCCTCATTAGGTTGAGGGACTGGCTCTTTTTTAGAATCAGAATCAAGTTTAATCGCCAAGTAGGTTTGCACATACAAGGAATTTGACTTGGTGTTGATGGTGCAGACCAAAATAAGAATAGAGATGAAAACAGCTAGCTGGGATGATTGTATTGAAGGCAGAGCTGAAATCCACAAACAGGATCCTGACGTAGGTTCCTGCAGAGTCCAGTGTTGGAGGATGGGGTGAAGGGCCAGGTTGACAGCGTCGTCT
Organism: Fundulus heteroclitus; assembly: GCF_011125445.2. NCBI lineage: Eukaryota > Metazoa > Chordata > Actinopteri > Cyprinodontiformes > Fundulidae > Fundulus > Fundulus heteroclitus. The sequence goes on from NC_046376.1 coordinate 10,142,960, forward strand.
GCAGACCTGTGGCTCTGTAAGCAAACTGTAGGGGGTCCAGGAGGGGATCTGTGATTTCTTTAAGGTGTGAAAGCACAAGGCGCTCAAAGGACTTCATAACCACAGAGGTCAGAGCGACGGGTCTAAAGTAATTAAGTCCTGTGGTCCTTGGCTTCTTGGGAACAGGGATAATGATAGATGATTTCAAGCAGGCTGGTACGTGGCAGGTCGCACACCAACACACGGTGGCAGCCGTCCGCGGTGCCATCATGAGAAGTCAATCAGTCCTTCTTCTCTCTGGCAAACACAGTTGATGTCTCTGTAGTGGATTTGCCTTTACAGCCACTGATCACCTGGTGGATCCTCATTGTTCACCACGGTCAATGGGGTACCTACGAGGGGTGTCCTGGTACCAGTTTTGGCTACCAGTATTGTAAAATAAACACATTTTTATGCTTTGTTATAGATATTGTAATTTTTAAATCCATATAAATGCAAGTGTGATTAAATAAGAAGAATAACGGAATAAAATAAAGTTTTAGATGCAGCTCACTGGTGAATGTGCTTTTTTTTTTAGAACAGGCTCGTCGCTCGTCGCCTCGGGGGCCACCATGTTGGTGACCCCTGGTTTAGATACTTGCCAATTCCAAGTACCAATATTGAGTACTTAATAAATTGGTACTTATAGATCACAAATGACTTCATAATATAATTGACCTCTGAAGACGACTGAGCATCAAGGGCGATGAATTCTGTGAAAGATTCAGCTACGTTCTCTCCTTCTTTTTCTTTCATCAAACAACCTCTTGGTGTATAGCACCACCACCTGGTACGGAGTGGTATCTAGCCTTTGAGTTCCGGCGTAGCCCAGCCCAGGAGGAAAATTGGTTTCAGTTCAGAGTATCGGATTGCTTTTACTAGTATGAGTACGAGTACTTGACACTGGTATCGGGACACCACTAGTACCTACCCTAGTGTGTGAGAAGGAAAAAGACAAATTGCAAAGATGTCTATTAGTGAGTATACCTCATAACAGATTTGGTATGATTTCAGGTAAATGTTTGTCGTATTGTTTATGGTTGCTGATTCTGGTTATGGTATGCTTAAAACAACTATTTGCATGAGAGTAAAATGTTTTTATTTGTTTATGAATCTTTTCAAGTGAGTATTGGTAACACACAGTACATCTAACTATATAGATTTTTTTCTGATGAGTAAATATGATGTTGTTCTTGACTACTGATTGGTGGATGTGACACTTTATATTGTTGTGTCCTTGTTTTAAATTACACCATAAATGACCGTGTGTCAAACCGTGTACAAAAATCTTTGTACAAGATTGTTCAGATTGTATTTCATGGTGTTAATTTACTATATCAAAGGTATTACAATATGAACGCTGTCGTCCTGCTAGTTTTAAAGTATAGTACTGATACTCTTGTTATTTTTGGAAGACTTCAGATAAGTTTTAAAAGGCATACATATGAACAGATTAAAGATAAATCTTGAATACCAGTAAAAACAATTGTCTTACCTGCAGCACTGAATTCACCTTTGCTTCCACACATGCCTCACTTATAAAGAGCTCCACAGCTGATTCCTGCTCCTTCAGCTTGAGAAACAGCATCTCTGCATTAGGGACGTCATCCCCCATGACAAGAAGCCTGTCAGCCGAGCGTTTAAGGGTGTCCCCATCACCATCTGGGATTCCTTTGCCATGTTTGGCTTAAAAAAAAAATCCAGGTCGCATCAAAGCCTTGTCTGAGTGGTTCAGATGAAAAAAGGAAAAAGTTCCTTTTCTGCTGATACTGATTGGCAGGCCCATCACTGAAGAAGTGGAGCCGGCTGACATTATGAAATCTATCTTGAATCATATCCAAGACTGGATCTAGGTGTGCCCAGACTGCTGGAGGGTCATGCCTTCTCCATGGGGATATTGAACAGAAGGTAATTGGTGCCTCCTGTATTGCTTTGTATAATACACCTGTGTGTAGGGTTGCTTGTTGATGCGATCCCCCAAAATGCATGGACGGTGCCTTGTTAGCATATTTACAGATCCAGTTCTCACTAAAATCCACATGAATTAAACATTTGTGGCCCTGGAGACTTTCTCTAAGTTCCCTAGAGGCAAATGTTAAAGAGATATTTTCTGAACTTCATGCGTTCCTGGAATTCCTCAACAACTTCATCCTCACTCCCAGTGTGTTATTTTTTTGACTGTTATAAGAAAAACTCTTATTTCTACATTAAATCTCCAGTTTTGCACATAATTGTCCAAATTGCCCATGAGGAAGGGGGTATAGCTCAGTGGTAGAGCATTTGACTGCAGATCAAGAGGTCCCCGGTTCGAATCCGGGTGCCCCCTGCTTGTTTCGTGGGTCGTGGCCGAGTGGTTAGAGCAACAAACTTGCACTCAGAGAAGGATGCAAGTACCTGGTTTAATCCCCAGTCACAGCACTCTGGCTCCCTGAGCAAGACCCTTAACCCCAGATTGCTCCCGGGCGCCGTACATGGCAGCCCACTGCTCCCCAAGGGTGATGGGTTAAAAGCAGAAAACAAATTTCATTGTAATGTATGTTTCAATGACAATAAAGATGATATTGCTATTACTTACTATAAGTTGCACAAGCATATGCAGTGCCCTTTTCATAGTTCCACAAGCACTTTAACTGTCTGTCTGTTTAAGCCCATGCCATTTCATTAAAGTGACAGAAAAGCATACACAGGCAGCCATATAATATTCCACATGGAACATGTTAAATATTTTATTATACAGATACGATAATCATAAGATACATTAATGGGTATCACTTATTATTGATAATTCCCAAGGGCCCTAAATGAGAAAAAAAATAGTGGCAAGCTTCATTATATTGCTGACTGTAATTATACATTCGGCCAGTAGGTGGTTTCATGTGCAAATGAAACCTCTTGAAATGAACCCTTTCCTGAAGCAATTGGCTCAAGTGGTTCAATGCCTCATGAGGCCTCATTTTGCCATCACTATTTAAGATTTAAAAAAGTAAGGAGAAAATTACAGCTGAAGCTTACCTCCTTTTCAACAGTTGAATCCCTCCAAAATCAAATGATGTCACTTCCTGTAAAATGGCTTTAATGGAATTGTAGTCCTTTTGTGAAGACGATTTGGCACATTCCAACAGGATTGAAAATTAATACTGGAACTCGTAGAAAATGGGTAATATAGCAAATGAGAAATAATATAATATAAATATAAAGTTCCACCAGATTAAATTAGATGATGAGATAAAGTTGAGTGTAGTTTATCAAATTGTTAGAAAATAAAAGCTTTGGAATTGTATCACCTAAACTTATTACATTGCACTGCAGACACTATTTAATTGAGCATGTGTGTAACCAAAAAGGTGTGTAAAATGAAAATAGATATAATAAAGGTTTTTATTGATATGTTCAAGTTTTAGAAAACACTTAAGTGCATGACCAAAGTACCTTATGGTGAATATTTGGCATATTCAATTACAATCTGTGTAAGAGAAATACACAGACACAAAATGTTGCTCCAAAAAAAGAATCACCCATTTTGTAATACCGTGATATTGTATTATTCAAATCTGAAGAGTGTATATTAACATCATTGTTTATTGTATAAACGTGAAAAGCATGCTGTTAGAACAATGTTTTAGTGTTATAACGTGATATAGCTCTTTTCTTTTCTTCTTACTAAGTTGCAGCTCTCTGCTTCCGTGTAGTATCCTATGAACAACAGTGTTACAAATACTTTTCACCTCAGAAGAAAATAAGACTAGAATTATCAAAAGTTTTTTGATGCCAATGAAAATATAGGATTTCTTTTTTGATTATTAGTAATTATAAGTAATTTGGGTATTGTTCAATTATTAAAAAAAATTAATAATACCCAATACCTGTAAGAGTATATAATCTGCTCTGCCTTTGGAAAATGAATCAACAGTGTAGCTTTTAGGGCAGGACTTAAGGAACATAGTCAACATTTGCAAATATTGTTAATTAAAAAAAATAAAAAATAAATCATATCACATTGAGAAAACAATTTCTCAGAGGATGCCTGCTGTACTTTCAGATAACCAGTTCTTCTCCATATGTTGAGTTGTGGCTTTAGCAGAATTATATTGTCTTAAATACAGTTAGATAAAGTTGCAAAATATGGTTCCAAAACTGCTACATAAAGTTAAAGTTCTTAAAAAATGTAAACTAACAAGGACAAATCGCCTCTGCACGGGAGACTGTACCAACTGTATAAGTGTATAGTCTGAAAAACTCAGAATGTATGTAAAAAAATGCAAACATGTAAAATAATTTTATTTTCTTTAGAAACACTGTTCTGGTGCTGATCTACCAAATGACAACACTTATGTTAAAAAAAATGGCTGGGTTCTACTTGTGGTTGGAGGGGAATCGCAGACCTGTGGTTTGGACTTCAGGGCCACCGTAGGCTACAGCCTTATATGTAAAAAGTAAATAAATCCTGGAATTAAACTTAGAATATGTTTTGAATATCACTTATGAAAAATCCAGACAATTTTTTTTTTATTTTAACCCCAAAATCTTTTTAAAAGCACGTCTTTTCATCAAGAGGAGACTCTTTTATTTCTAAAAGTTGAAACCGGAAGTTGATGGTTTTGTGGGGAGTTTTCATCCCCCCCTCCACTTCCTGTTTGCCACTGCTCCTTTCTGTTGGCCTCTTCGGCGAAACCGGTTCTTTAACGTCTGCGTTTAGCTAGCTGACACCTGCGACAGTTTTCCCTTTAAACGCGGAAACTGCTTCACCCGCAACGTTAAAGATGGCGGCGGCCTGAGAGCAGTTATTTTCCTGGGTTTGTCGAAGTTTACGGGGACGGAGCCGGGTATGCTGCCTGCGTCGGGAAAACTGCCCGATTCGGGCTGAGTTTTTTTGGACCGACGGGCTAAGAGGAAACCGCGTCTGTTTAAATTCCAATTCTGTCTGAGTCGTTTCATTAATTCTTCTCATTTTTATCGCATAAACGGCGTCCGATTTAACACACCCAGATGTAGTAGACAACCAGGACTAGATGACATTAAGGATAAAATGCTCCATGCTAAAAACGACAGGTAAGTGTGCTTTTTGTTACTATTAAAGATGCATCTTATACATCTGTTTGAAAGCGTTTATATGGTTAGATTACGACGTTTTCAGCACCTTCCGTGCAGTTAGTTTGATAAATAATGGCTCTAGCGAATATTTTGGGGTTTGGGTCAGAGTTTTTGCACGCTATTAAAATGAAATATTTATTTATTTGTGGTCATTTAAATGAGTTGTGTATGCTTGACAACATATCGCCATAATTCTGTCTCCTCTGCTTGACAAAACGGAAGTAAGATTTATTTTCCACTTTAAAAGTAGGTATTCAGATTACATCTTTCGTGGCACAATGCATCTAGGATGCCATTTCTGTGACATTAGAACTAGCTTGTTACACGTTGAACATTTCATGGCCATTAAAAATAAATAAATAAATATATATATATATATATATATATATATATATATATATATATATATATATATATTTATTTCTTGGTATAGCAAGTTTATTGTATTTCGTCATCGACTCAAGATGAAATGTACCATCTCAAGCACACGGACGTCACAAGAGAAATCTTCTATGTTTCCAGGTCAGCATCTTAACAGCTCGCTACCAAGAGGTCCATCCCAGATTACCAAATGAAAATGGAGGAAAAGCCCCTCTCAGGCCCAGACAACACCAGGCTGGAGGTGATTATTGTTCTAACACCTGTTCTTTATCGTCCTGAATATTTAATGCTCGTTTTTCCACTTGGTGTTTATTTATTATTTTATTTTTTTGGATGTTGTAGGCCCTGATGCAAGACATCTACTCCGAGCTGGTGGAAGACGCCTGTTTGGGCCTGTGTTTTGAGGTGCACCGTGCCGTTAAACAGGGCTACTTCTTCTTGGATGAAACGGACCAAGACAGCATAAAGGAGTTTGGTTGGTGCCGGTTTTACCGTGTTTTTTTTCCCCCCTCTCTCTCACCGGGTCCATTCACTATATATGCATCCGTTTACTCATCCAGAGATAGTGGATCAGCCCGGAGTGGACATATTTGGTCAGGTGTTTAATCAGTGGAAGAATAAAGAGTGCGAGTGTCCCAACTGCAAGAGGTTAATAGCGGCGTCTCGCTTTGCTCCACACCTGGAAAAGTGTCTCGGCATGGGACGCAACAGCAGCCGCATCGCCAACCGCAGGTTGGGTTTTACAACTGTTTTATGTCTGATTTGAAATTCTGAACTTTGAATTGATCTAATTGATTGTCTGGCTTTAAAAGGCTAGCCAGCAATAACAACATCAGCAAATCGGAGAGTGATCAGGAAGACAACGATGACCTTAACGACAACGACTGGTCATACGGAGCAGAGAAGAAATGTGAGGACCTAAAAATCAAGGCTTGGATTCTTTATTGAAAACGTTGTAATTCGTGTAATAAACGCCTTTCTTGTGCATCTTTTGCAGCCAAGAAGAGAAAGTCAGATAAGGTAAATTTGTTTTTATCATTTTTGCAAACGGAGTAAAAACGCTTGAATCATTTTCTGGATTGCAGGGAGGAGTTTTAATTAACATTTTCCTTGTGCAGAATCAGAACTCCCCAAGAAGATCCAAATCTCTTAAACACAAGAACGGTAAGTGGTTTAGGGGGCTAGTTTCTGGCTCGGTGAAAAGCAATCTTTAACTCCCACCTACCGTCATCAGGGTGTTCTGTCCGAACATTTTTTTTCTCAGTAACAGCTGAATTCCACTAATTTCATTTTATTTATTCTAACAGGGACAGTACAACTAAGGCATTGCTGCTGGTGGGCAGATGATGCAGCGCAGACAGAGCTTCTAGCAGAATGCTAATTTACAGTCCACATCCCTGATCAGGCTTTTGATCCAGGAAAACAAATCTAAATTTGTTTGTGCTGATTCAAAATTACATATTGATGACCCATATAAAAGTACAATAAAATTACAACTCACAACGCAAAGGTAAAATACATTAAAGAAAAAAATCGACTTAACGATTCCCACTTACTCCAGCTCTAGTTCTCGCACCTTTGTTAGTATATTTTTGTATTAATTGACTAATTAAATCTGGGGCAAGACCAGTCATACATTTAACTACTGTCTCAACAAAAGAAAACTTTAAAAAACTGTCAAAACTCAACAGGTTTTAACAATGCTTGTATTAAATGCCAGCCCCACAGTCACAGTTTTGGCTCTTGCTTTGGTCCTGCAAACCAGTTTGTGATGGTTGGCAACTTATAATTTAAAACGAGTTGTATTTATTCTTTCAAAGGGACTTGGAATTCAGAGTGTAGAAAATGTTTTTTATGAGGCGATCAAATACAAAAGCATTTAGGGAAATTCTTAAACACTGTTCTTATATTTCTGTTTATTTTGAATTTTAACTCTGCCCTAACAAATACCAAAAGATTTCTGTTGTGCTGTTGCACAGATCAGTTAATAGTCTCACTTCACTAACATATTTAGTTTTAGAGCGCGGGATCATAACGAGCCCACGTCTTTGTGAAGTAACAGAGGAACGATTATTATTATTTTATTTTATTTTTCCTAAAACCTAAACGTTGAGCAATTTTCTTTGAAATGAAGAAAATCAAGGCTTGTTAATTTTACCTTTCAGGTGAGCTTGGGACCAGCATCAGCTCAGATCCCTACAAGGTAACGCATTTTCAAACATTGGTACCTTTTCACCTACTTTGTGCATAAAATAGTGCTGATTCCCGTTAGCTTTTGTCTTTCGCAGCAGTACAACTACAATGCTGGCATCAGTTATGAAAGCTTGGCACCGAATGAAGTCAGATCCTTATTGACAACAGTGAGCAACTTCTGCCAAACAATGCTTTCATTTTAACGCCTTGTTTTTAACTCTGATTGTTAATCCAAGTGATTTTTTTTCTGCAGCAATGTGGGGTGATCTCTGAGCACACCAAGAAGATGTGCACAAGGTAATCAGCGAGAAATTCTCTGGACTGATGTCCTCTAGTTTCCGGGAACATCTTTTTATTTATTTTTTTCCTCCTTATGAAGCTGATCTAACCTCTTACACGTGTATAAAATGTTGTGTATAATTAATTTACTCACTGTGTAAAGACCAGAATGTTGTGACACCTAAAACCAGAAGATTGAAAGATGGTTCCTTTTCCAAATTTAGGTAAATGTCCCCCAATTCACTTGTCATACACAGCAGGGTGAGTGGATTATGAAGGTAACTGTGGGTTCAGGTTTTTTTTTTTTTTAGGATCACTAATCCGAGTCACGTTTTAAAATCTCACCAGCATATAATCCCCCTAATTTGGTACTCAATAGGAAATAAACACAGTTGTTTTGTTTTTTTCTGATTGTTTGAAATATCCCAAGCAATCTTGATCGTTGATACGATTACAACAACAGGGTTCCCGCGGATCCTTAAAAAGTCTTAAAAGGCATTGAATTCTGTAATATAAAACTAAGGCCTTAATTGGCATTAAAATGTCTTAAATCAATCTTTCTTAGGTCTTAAAATTGTTACCAGGTCATAAATAAGATTTTATTTTTGTAATCCTTACCAAACAGTAAAATAATTGACACAATTATAATTTTTTTAATTTACCAAACGGCTCAATGTAACCATTATTGGTTCCGTCCCGATAGCAGAACCAATAAAAACTGTTGCAGCCGGACTATAGCTGCGAAAAAGAGTTGGCACTGGTTATGTTGTGGGTTTTTAAAACAGATTTATAGTTTAGTATAGTTTAGTAGGGAACAAAACAAAGTTTGTGAATTCAGTTCAGTAGTTGTTAAAAATATATCTGTAATTTGTGTGTTTTTAGCTTTCTTCCTATATGGAATGTTTTTCAAAATTTTAAACATGTCTACTGGACCAGAAAGTAATGGTTTATGTTAAAATAAACATTTGGGTGAAGTTGTCGCAACCAGGTTTATCTTGTTTATCGTGAAGTTGGGCTTAACTTTTTATTTCAAGTGGCATTAAAAAGTCTTAAAAAGTCTTGAATTTAACTTGCCTTATGCCGTAGGAACCCTGAACAAAGTTGTCCACACTAAGTTACATTTTAAGTTGATGTAGGCCCTGATGGGGATCCAATGATTCTTAGATTTTTTTCTTGATACGTAAAATCTAAAAAATAATGAAGAGAGGAAATGCTTTTGACTTTTATTTAAACAACGTGGTTGGTCACAATCTAGCTGGTCAGTAACTGTCCCGGCAGTCGGCCCCACCTCATTCGGCGGGACGCGCTAACGTTAGCGTCCTCACCTTTTATCGTTTCCTAAGACGAAAATGGCTCCTCAGCCTCACCGTCACAATCAAAGCACCACGCCGTGCATAATCTGTGTCAGTCTCAGCGGGAATGTCGGCATCATGAAAGTGAATGGGAGGGATGGGTCGAGCTGCGGTGGTTCTGGGCGGGCCGACAGGGACTTATAATGCCACCTTGTGTCCCTCCAGGTCTCACCGATGTCCACAGCACACAGACGATCAGAGGAGGGCCATCAGGTTGTTCCTCCTGGGGCCGTCCGTGTGAGTGTGCCCCGCCCCCTTCCTCACGCAAAGTGTGCTCGGAAGGAAATATGTTTAAACTGGTTCTGTTGGGGGGGGGGGGGGGGGGTGGAAGATGGAGCTCAGTGTTTCATTTTCTTTGAACTTTTATTCTAGTTTGAGTCAAAATGAGGCGTCCAGAGCGGAGGCACCTCTGACGTTGACCAGGGTTGCTTTTGTGCAGTTAAAGGGTTGATTGTGTTGTTTTACCAATTCATTATTTGATTGAGTATTTTAATCTTTTTGGTGCAAATCTTGTGTTTCCAGTACTGTTTGAGTTAATTGTGCTTATTTTGAGTTCTAGTTGAATTTAGATCAAAAATGAAAACCAGCACAACCCCCCACCCCCCTTACAGTTTCTCGACTTTTGCTTTTTTGCTGCACCTAAATGTTTTCAGACTTGATAAAATACAATAAGCAGTTTTCATATGATGGTTTCAGTTATTGAGGGGAAAAAGCAATTTAAAACCAAAAAAGTAGTTTACCACTAAACCTAATAACTTTGATCCATCCTTCGTAAAAACAGGCAATGTATCTTTAATGTCATTGTGTAGGGAATTAAGCCGGCTCTTTGGTAAATTGTTTTAATTCAGCCATATTGGAGGGTTTTCAGTCATGACCAGCCTGTTTTAGTTATTCTACAGAATCTTAATTGGGTTTAAACCCAGGATTTGTAAAGGCAACTCCAAACCCTTCATTTTCTTTCTTTTATAGTCAGGTTCATCACAGTTCCATGCAAAGTTTGGGTTATAAAAACTTAAATATGTACGCTTGCAATTATAACAAAGCTGTATTTAGAGCTGCAACAGTCTTTCTGTCATTAAATCTGTAACTACCTTCAGTCAGAGTCCGACTCAAACATAAAATTCACAGATTATAAAATGTGCTCCTTTGGATCGGCTCTTAGAATCCACCACACATTGGGGGAAAAAACAGCAAAAGTAAAAAAGTCAGTCATCTTTATTAGAAAAGCACTGTTGGGGGGGAGGGGGGGGTTGTAAGCAGCATCAATGGAGTTGTGCCTTTAAAAAAAAAAAAAAAAAATTAGAAACAGCTTGATGGATAGCGGTGGGAATTTTTAATTTTGTTTTTAAATTTGGTGAAGTTCAGAGCGGGATGTGTTGCTTTTGGGTTCGTTTACAGCTTCTCTATGCGACTTATTAATTCTATAGGAAGCAGGCCTGGCTATGAATTGTGAACTTAAATCTGACGGCAACCAATTTGGTTTATCATCGACTTTTTCACAGGACTAGGTTGGCTTGGAGAGCTCTATCCCTTTATAAATTAAATCATCTTTTTTTTTTTTTTTTTTTTTTTTTTTTTTAATTAAATCATCTTAAAACTGTCTGTACATAATCAGGTTGTTTTTGTCTGATCTTATTTATTTATTTTTATCTGAAGCACCTAAGTGGGACCAAAAGAAGTAAAAACAGAAGAAATCCATCAGGGGGTAACAGCTACACTGCAAGAACAGAACTTAAAATAAGTAAAATATTCTTAAAATTGGTGTAGTTGTCCTTGATTTGAGCAGGTAAATAAGATTATTTGCCAATGGAATAACAGTTTTGCTCTTAAAATAGGAACAACTCATCTCCATCACCTTATTTCAAGTGCAGGATGTCTAATTATCTTATTTTAGGGGTAAAAATACTCATTCCATTGGCAAATAATCTCTTTTACCTGCTTAAATAAAGGACAAATACACTAACTTTAAGAACATTTTACTTATTTTTAGATCCGTTTTTGCAGTGTAAATGCTGTCATTTGTTTCTTTTTTTTTTTCTTTTTTGACAGGCTTTCCCTGTTTGAGCAGCCGTGGCCTAAGCCAACCCTAATTTTATCCATTAAACCCAAAATTAAAATTATACACAGACAAAAAGGTTTTCATCTTGTTTAAAACAAAAAAAAAAAAAAAAAAAATGCAAATATGTAATTTTGAAGTGTTTTAACTGACTAGGATTCTATTTTGTACCTTTTTTTTTAACTATTTCAGTTGTTTAAAAAATATCGTGGAACAAATTTTGTTGGGTTTAATGTTGAAACTTGTCTTAATTTATTCAACAACAACAGAAATCGCATTTTTCTTTTTCTCAGTTTCAGAGGTGTAATCATTTCCACGTCTCTTTTTGCGTAAACCTCTTGAGTTCTGACACACTAGCGTTTACGTTCTTGACCTGTTTGTTTTAAAATGAGGAGCGGAGCAGTCACATTAGAGATCTAAAATAATTTTTTTGCTTTTTGTGCGACAGGCCGACGCTTCCCGAGGTCGACGGCGACGGCTTCGACGTCCCCGACAGCCAGGCGGTGCTGAGCCGCCTGCAGTGGGAGGACTCCCCGGACATCTCCCCCGCTGACTCCGCCTCGTCAAAAGCCAGTAAGGAAGCGTCGGCGTTCAGATTCTCCTAAAGCCCAGGATTGTCTCGTGGACGCATCTGTTTCTCTCGCAGGCGGCAACCATTCAGATTCCAGGAGGCCCAAGAAGAAGAAGAAGCCGGCGGTGGCGGCGGTGGCTCTGAGCATGAGCGGCGGAGGGGGAGGCGTGAATCTGATGGGGGTCAGCGGCGCCGTCTCTCAGAGTACCATCAGCTTATCGACCAAAAAGAAGAAGCCCAAAGCAGCGGCGGCAGCAGCGCCTTCCGTCTCAAGTATCTTTAACGAATTAAACTAGCCTGGACCTGCTTTAGGATATAATTTATCTGTGAAAGTGGGATTCCTCTTTCTTCATCATAAACTCTCACTCATCTATTTTTAATGGCCAGCTTGAGGGGGGGGGCTTTGTGTTCCTTCAATGTAGCTCTTTATTTCTAACTACTGGGGGACAAGAACGGCGCTCAGACAGATTTTGCTGTTAAGTTTTACATGTTTCTAAGGCGAAGAAAACAAAAGATTTGGTTCAAATCATGACGATTCACTGCATCGATGGAAATGTGTTTAGAAAGCAGAATCTATGTAGCGATAGAAGCAGTGAAACCCTTCTTCACGTCCATTCTGTGGATCTAAACATCTGCACACCTGTTTAGGTGCCATACTGTCGCTATGTAGAGGAGATTATGACAATCGCTTCAAAGCTCCTTCAGCTTTAATGTGAGACACATCCTGCACAGTTCAACTGAAAAAAAACAAAAACGTCTTTTCTGCGGCAACAGCTCTCTGTCCTGGTCCTGAGGGGCGTAGTTTCCTCCATGTTTTCAACGTTTCTGCTCCAGCAAACCTTTTTTAAGTCACTGCGTTAAACACAGAGTGCTCAAGAAGCTCGTTAATCCCCAGCTCACTTAAAATCTGATGAGGGGGGAGCAGCGTAAACGCCGAGAACGTGCAGGACAGGTGGGCCCTGAGGACCGGGGTTGAGACCTGCGGTATTATAGGGGGAGGATATAAAATATAAAAACCCAGAAAGCTGTAACTGACTGACGGCACAGGTTTGCACGCAGCCAAACTTTAACTTGGTTTGGTTTACTCTCAGCATGTCCATTTCTTCCCAGTCTGCATCTTTCTTCCTGCAGCCTCTCCGCTCCAAAACGCTGCTTTTCTTGCCGGGGGAAGCCTTTCTTCTGTTGATGCACGTTTTGTTTTTTTTTTTGCTCACTGTAACGCTTTCTATCAGACACCCGAACGTTTAAACAAAAAAAAAAAAAAACGTATCACTGAGGAAGAGCTGGCCCAGATCATGACGCTGCCACCGCCGTACTTTACGTTGGGTTTTCTCTTTGTGTTCGGGGATTCTTTGTGTTGTTTCGTTCCCAAACAAGTTGAAGTTTGGTGCTTTCAGCTGAATCTGGGATAAATGTCACATTTTTTTTCCTTTTGTTCAAGGCTTTGTGCACTTTTTAAATCCTTTTATTTTAGGCTTTATGTGTAATAATGTGTTAAAGCTTCACTTCTGAATATACTATATGGAAGATAAATCATTCAGAATCAGTGTGAAGAAGGAAAAGACGAGCTGTATTTAGCTTTTTTTTTTGGTGAATCCAGGTGTGAGGGCGTTTCTTTCTTCGTTTTGCTGCCTGACGTCTCCAGTTCTCCCTCATCTGTTGCTTCGCTCCGACTTCTGTGGCTATGAGCGAACCGGACCCACCAGCGGCTTGACGCTGGCGTTGTGTTGCACAGTTAGTTGTGTTTGTGCGCCTGCGGGCTGATCTGCGTTCGGTGTGAACGTGTGTCTCATTTTGTCACAAAAATCCTAGAACGTGACACTTTGTGAAAGGACATTTTAGATATTTACTTCTGTTTACATTGATGTTTGGTTTTGTGAACGCCTTTATTGCAACGTTTCGATGTTTGTGTGAATGTGGAGATTTTTTTCTTTTTCTTTAAAAAAAACATCGAGTTGCTGAAACGGAGCCAGGAATATTGTGTATTTTTATGCTTATATTTTTGCAGGCACTTTCTGTTTATGAACGACAGATATACGTCGCTGCTGCGGTGAGAGTGTTGGGTCTGTATCTTGTATCCTGTCCTTGAGGAGTAATCATGAAAAGAAATCCTTTAAATCACCTAAAAAGACTGAGACACGTTGCCCTGCGGATGAAGTCTTGATGCAGTTGGACCAAAAAAATGTTTTTTTTTTTTTTTTTTCGTGAAGCTGGTTTGCTAGCTGTCTTCAAAATCATTAATGAGCTGCTCATCGATCACGTTTTCAGTTGAAGTTCTGATCAGACGCTTACCTTCGATCATTTAGGTTTTTAATGAGCCATTAGAAACATTGTTTTTTTCTAGGGTGGACCGATTTATATGACATCCAACTTGAATGATTTTCAGAAGCAAGTTACTGTTGCAAAAGTGCTTTTTGTTGCCACTGAGGTCACTCTGGCCCGGACATTTACCCATTCTGTACATCTGATTGGTTCATTTAAATTGGTTGGTTTCCTAGCTACAGACTCGGCTTTTAAGCATAAATCACCTTTTTTTTCCCCCAGCAGCGCTGATGTCAGGACTTTGGGCAGAGCATTGTTAGCCCGTTATATCTGGACCAAAACTTGTTGTGACATATGTTAGGGAACATACACCAATTTAGTGCAACGTTGAACCGCCTTGCTGTTTATTTAAGGTGAATTTAAGAACTTTAAGGTAATCCTCTCTCATTATTCTCAATGTGCCAGTGGCAGTAAAGCCAATCCTCAGCACGAGGCTACCTCCACCACGCCTAGAGCCAGAGCAGTGATCTGGAGTTAGAAACCCTCTGATTGGGCTTCCTGTCACTGAAAACCTTTCCTCAGGAAGGCATCTGGCGTGTCCAGCTGCGACTCTCCGTAGACCCTGCATGTAATGTGATTTTTGAGGGAAACCGGCTTCCCTGTGGACAGACATCTGCATCTCTGTTCATGGCAGGCTTGAACTAAAGTGTTTTTTCTTCTTTAGAGCCAGTTTCCTTTCATTTGAGTTATTGTCTGGGTCAGATGCTTGGTACCTGGACAGCACTAAAGGATTATGGTATACTTAAAAAAACAAAAATAAGAGTCCTGACATCATTCTTGTTAAAAAAAAAAAAGTGTAAACTTTGCTTAAAAGCCAGCGTCATGCTAGAAAACAGGCCAGTTTTAATGAACTGTATGAGGTAGTCAAATTAAAGCTGGAAATGTACCAGAAGCTTGTTGAGTTGTCGAGTAGCACATTGCTAAGGGACATTTAGCCTAATATCGCTGGTGGCATAAGCATGTTTGTCCGTTTCTGTTACGAGGAAATTGACAATTTAAACTTTTGTGCCAAGTTCTTGTTTTTAAAAGTCATTCAAAGTTTTGTGGACGTCTCCAACGCGTCATTAAAAGGTCGCCGCGTAAACGTCGGACCAGAACCGGACGTCGTTTCCGACGTGGAGGCGACAATCGGCTGACGCCTGGTTACACTTCCGGCACAAAGCTGGAGCTGACTGATTGTAAAAGAGACGATTCGATTCACTTCTTCTGGCACCTTCTGCGAACGAAGCCAACAGCCGATTCTGTGCATTAAAGAAGACGGAAAATGCAATATTGACTGACATTTAACGAGCACAACGGAGCGCATGAGTGAGCGCCATGTATCGCAGCGTGATGTTTGTCTTTGATGCCATGATGTGTTTGTTAATAAACGTTTATTGCACCGACAGACTGACACGTGGAGTGAGGGGGGAGGAGAAAAAGTGACTTGGCTGGAAATTCTTTAATTCTAGATACAGCTGAAGCAAGACAAGTCCGGTATTAATCTGGAGGAATGCCCCGCTGCGAGTCTGTAAGTGCCAGATGTAGTTTCATCAGATCTATTTACAGAAAAACACAACATATGTACAGTCTCTCTTCAGAAGACGAGCCTAGCAGACGTCTCGGTTTGTGTCCAGCCACAGAAAGCCTCGTTCCTTCTAACGCTAGAACACACGAGGCAAACCGGTAAAGCGCAACAGTGTTTTTACAACTTACTTTTTCTTTGAAACAAGACTTTTTTTTTTTTCCCCTCTGAAAATAAGAGTAACAAACTAGATAGATCCGTGAATCTGCCAACAAAAGACGACACAGGATGGAAGCCAGAGTGTTAGAAGGTGGAGGTCGCTGCTAAATAACGCTCCAGTTCGATTCGCTGGGCTTAAACCAGCGTCCCTTTTTTTCTTCTTCTTCTTCTTTTTTGTACGTCTTCAAACAGATTCCACCTTGCTCCCAAACGCTAAGCAGCCGCAGCCCTGGAGTCGGGCAGCTGTGTTTTTTTATTTATTTTGGATTGGTCCATCTCTGCTGCTGCAGTGGTTCCGATCTCACCTGATGCCGCGTCCCCTCGTCGTCTCAGCGGCTGTGCATCCCAAATATCAGGAAGCTAAAAAACACAGTGACTCCAACGAGGGAGATGGTCGCGGGGGCGGTGAAGAACTGCCTGTAGTTGATGCGGAAGTACCAGACCACGGCCAGGATCACCACGAACACCGGCACCACCAGGCTGCTGGTGCTGATGGCCACGCTGGCCGCCCTGAAGCCACCGGACACCCCGGGCCCGGCTGCGGGTCCGCCGGCGCCGGGCTGCGCTCCTTCCTCTGGGCTGGGTCCTTGCACGGCCTGGGAGACGTGGCAGTGGATGACGCTGTTGTCGGTGATGTTGAGGGAAAACAGCGTCTTCTTGGGGTCCTGCAGCAACTGGCCTCGGTAGATTAGCTTCACCTGATGCTCCCGTCCGGAAAAACATTTGCTGGAAAAGAGGAGAGGAATGGAGATAAAAGAGGAGAGGTGTCAAACTCATTTCTATATTGGGCCACTTTGGTATCATCAAGTCATTAAAAGGGCCGGTTGCACCTGTATAGATGATACTATTGACTTCATAATTTCATTCTAGTTTGCATAAAAATTTAAATAATTTCACAATAACATAAAATTAGCACCCCTAGACCCAGTTTATACAGTGTTTCGGCAAAAAAAAGTGGATATTGGGGTGAGTTACACTTTAAACTGATTATTCTGCATCACTTTTTCTCTTTTTGGACATTTCTCTGTGGGTTTTAACATGTTGTGGTAAAACTGACATCTAGTGGCAGGATGCTGTTACTACACAGTTAAAAGAATCAACATTCACCACAGGAGGCACAGTTTTAGTCGTTTTATACTTTTTAAAAAGGATATATGCCTCTACTTTATGACATGATATGCTTTTTTTTTGGCTCTTGAGGGCCGAATAAATTTCCTTGAGGGGCCGGATTCGGCCCGTGGGCCTTGAGTTTGACACGTGTGCATTAGAGGAATCGGTCTGTTTAAACGTTGTGGTTTGGCAGCCAGACCCCATTTTGTTTCTGAACACAACTTACACACATATAAATAATCTAAACAAGGCTAAACGCTCATGTTTCTGCCTGCTGTCTGTGTGATCTGCAGAAAACAAGTTCAGGTTTCATGTTTTTTTTTCGTGTTCTCAAATTTGATTAACGAGGGCAAACCTGCAGGGACATTCTAAAATGCTTAACGTGAAAAACGCTTAACGTGAAAAAGCTTAACGTGGCTTAAGGTAGGAAAACAACGAGGAATCATCACCAAATTTCGCATGGCCATATCTTGTCATGAAGACTTAAGCCTGTCAAAAAGAATAAACCGAAATCCAACGATTATAGAAGATATCTCACATTAACGTTTTCTTCTTCATTGGCGCCTATGGCGAGGAAAAGGCTTAACCTGGTTTAATGTACCTAATCAACGATCAATGATCACCAAATTTCTCTTTCATATTGTGTTCGATATTTTTATAGTTTTATGTGCTTATGAAGAGCAATATGAGAGAGAAATTTGGTGATCACCGAACGTTGTTTAGGTACATTAAACCACATTAAGTTTTTTCATATAGCCAGCCTCTATGCCTATTAAATACTTAATGTCATATAACGTCCATAATAATTGGACTTTGGTTTTGATTTTTTGATAGTTTCATGTGCTTATGAGGAGCCAATATGAGAGAAATTTGGTGATCACTGAGCGTTGTTTAGGTGCATTGAATTGCGTTAAGCTTTTTCCTTTGCCTCAATGAGGCAGAAACGCTTAATGTTAGATAACGTCCATAATAATTGGACTTTGGTTTTGATTTTTTGATAGTTTCATGTGCTTATTAGGAGCAATATGAAAGAGAAATTTGGCGATGATTCCTCGTTGTTTTCCTACCTTAAGCCACGTTAAGCTTTTTCACGTTAAGCGTTTTAGAACGTCCCAACCTGCACAGTGGCTCTGTTAGCCTTAGCAGACGTCTCTGCTCACCACGTCAGACCAAGCTTTCTGCCGGGCGTCTGGACACATCTAATCCACAAACCTTTTCAGTAGTCCCACTGTATCTTCTGGCTCTACGACAGCAACCTCCTCCGTGTCGTTCAAGAACTTCAGCCGGACGGAGATGGAAGTGTTTGTGGAAGAAGCACGCGGGCCGGTGGAGCTCTGAACGGCCTTGGCGGGCCCTTTTTCCGCCCCTTTTAGCTCCGCCTCCTCGTCCTCGTTCTCCTCGTCCTCCTCTCCATCGGAGGAATGTACGAAGAGCGTCCCGGCCTGGGGCTGTTTGCTCTGGATGTCCAGCCGCAGGTCGGTCCAGATGTCCTCGGCCCCCTCACCGTCGTTGTCTACCCTCTCGTTGGCGGGCTCTGCGTCGTCCGGCTTGTTCTCCTGTGACGGCTGGGCGGCCTGCTGCTCGGGGGCGTCCGCACCGTTGGGGCCAGCGGCGTAGTTGTCGTGGGCTCCCAGCCCTATCAAAGAGGCGTGAGCGCCCACGGTGAGGATGGTGCCCAGGATGTGGTCTCCCCGGTCCGCCACGTGGGTAGAAAGCCAAGCCAGGACGAGCGCCAGGGCCAGGAGCAGCGCGCCGCCTGCGGCCACCACTTCGTCTTCCACGCCCTCCAGCATGGTCAGTGCACACACCGCCATCTCTGTCCTCCCAACCTGCAGCAGACAAGACTGTAGGTAAAGGAGAAAAACAAACTCGCAATTCTGACTCTAATGAGCTTTTCTGCTGAGCAACGTTGTTTTTTTGTTCTTGTTGTAGCAAAATTATTTAACTGTAAAATACAAAACAAGAAAACTTCTGACATTCTGATAAATATTTTGCTGAATCTAACTGCACATTTCAGTTACTTTTTTTATGTTTTACTTTAAAAGGACTTTAATATTTCTACTGCCTTTAAGAATTTGTTGATCTTGGCTTTTGAACAAAACAATTGGGCTCAGGTCATTTAACGGTATCAAAGTAAACAGATGTTTAAAATTAAGTGAAAATGATAATAAAAGAATTTGTCTTCACACCATTTCAACATTTTAAGGCAAGGGTGTCCAAAGTTTTCATCATGGGGGCCAAAACTGTCAAAAGTACTCGAGGGCCAAAAGATGGAAATAAAAAAAAAACAACCAAAAAAAAAGTGATTTTTCCTTTAACCAGCTCTACAAATTATGATCTTGCACTATTTTAATCAAAAAAAAAAAAGTGAGATTTTGTTTATTTTAGTTTTTTTGGTCTATTCTCTGCAATAGGAAGAGGACTTGAGTCAGTTTTTCTTTGAAAACAGTCATTGTATTTAGCCAATTATAATAAATTAATTAAAAGTCAATTTTGGTGGACTAAAGTCTGCATCTGAGTAAAAGTCACTGAACAAAAGGCCTGTTTATACTATGAAATTAAAGATATACTTTGTGTTGTACCTAACATTCTCAATTGTGAGAAAATGTTACTTATCTCTAACAATTTTGCCCTAATTAAGAATAAAAGTCTCCATCTGCATTACTCAGATGTGCTGGTGCGTCAAATAAATTGTTGAATTGCAGTTATGGGCCGCATAAAATCAGTCCAGGGGCCGTAAATGGCCCCCGGGCCACACTTTGGGCACCCCTGATTTAAGGCCCTTTTAATGAGATGCTCAATCACAGGCCTTAGTGACCCCTCCCACACTTACTGCTGTGCACTGACAGTCAGATGGCTGAAAGAAAAATGAGCCCACTCCTCATCCCTTGTGCTAGGTTAATTTCTATTAAGTAGTTGACTGTAGGTTCTAGCAGGGGAACCTGATTAATTAACCAGCTAATGAGCTTTAATGCGAGTGTGTGGCTCTAGAAAATAAGCAGAAGGCGAAAGGTATAATATTCTGCACAATAAGCACTTAAACTGCTATATTTAACAACTTTTTATATTTTTCTGTAGTCTACCAAAGCACATGTTATTGAAACTATCAGAAATGTAATAACTGTTATAAAAACTCAGACCAGATTAGAGATAATTGCTTTATTTAAAATAAAATCACGTGTGACATGTTATAGATTTTCTTGTAAATGCTGAATCCTCTACTAGAGGTTATAATACTCTCATACCAACGCAAACTAAAATCCTGAGACGTGCAAAAAAACAAAAACAAATGCTGAGGTAAGCATATGACAGTTGTTGGAACTGACTAAAAAAACTCCTATTAGTCAATTTCAGTTATAATAGTAATTAAATAATAACAGCTTCATCCAACAGACAATTTGTCACATTTGCATTAATATAAACGGAAGAACATGCTTGATTTAAGCTCTTCCAAGGATTACCGAGCAACTTCAGGTACTTTATGACAAGAGCAATTCGTGGACTGTTATTCTAAGAATAAATAATTGTATGAAGAGGATAGTGACTTAATATAAACGTTCAGAGCATTTAATGCATGAATAGATGAGCGATTCCTTCTGTTTGTTTTTTTTTAAATACAGAAACCAGGAGGTGTGGAAGTGGGGAAAAACTGGAAAAACACGTTTTGTTGCTGACATTCTCCAGAGCTTAGGTAGTTAACACACGACAAGATTACTTCAAAACATCCAACCTGACGCCATTTCTTTAAGGACCACTTTACAGATTAAAAAGTCAGGAAGGACACGGTTAGTTCCTCCTCAGCAGCAGCTGCTGCTCTTTATGCAGAAAAGCTCCTTCTCTCAATGTCAACTTCGCTTGTGTTTTGTCCCACAGATCTGGAAGCTATAGTTTTATCCTGCTTCCTTGTCAGACTGTCATTCCCGTCTCATTAGCTCCTTAGCTAACCAGCTAGCCTTCCTAGCTTGGTGGAAAACGACCTTCTGCTGTTTACGGCTAGCTTTCCTGCGTCGCAACAGTTTTCGCATTGAACGCAGGCTTGGAGCCGACGTCTAAAAGTCCGCAATAAACCGTGTTTGGTGATATTCTTACCTGCCAGCTGTTAAAAAAATAAATAAAAAAAATCAGAGCATTTTTAAACACCAGGCTCAGCTCCAGTTGGCAGCTACGGCTCAAAAGCCTCGGAATAAACACGGTGCGGGCTCGGTGACGTCACCTGCCGGAGGTGGGGGCGATTGTTATGGAAACACAGCAGGACCCGCCTCTTGCTCCCCCTGCTGTTGGATTTACGACATTACAGCAGAGCCCGTAGAAAATCTCCTGGATCATCTAGATCAGTGGTCTGCAACCCGTGGCTCTTAATAACTTTGGCTAACAAATTATGTTTTTATTATGGTATTTAAATGTAATATGATAAAAAATTTAGGTTTTAGCAGTTTTTTCTTGGAATAATTGGTTTTAATTTTCACAGCATAATGATGCTAAAAGTGCCAGTAATCTTTTATTAAATATATTAAATAATATTTTTTTAAATCAATATTTTTTTTCCATTTTGTTGGAAATTATGATTGGCATCCGGGCCAAGCTTTGGACCCACCTGACTTAGGCCATCGTCATCATTCCATTCAAAAACATGGGGGGTCAAAAATCTCATTTTTGGTTGTTACAAAGAAGTTTTTCAAGTTGCTACAGTAGTTTTCAGTGTGCAGGACCACCATTGTAGCAAATTGGGTTACTATGGAGTTACAAGCTGAATAAACATTTATTAATTTTATTAGGTGGTAAATGTGTGTGGAAAAGCCAACCAATCCCTCAGTTTGTAGGCTACCGATAAAGGTTTTGAAGAGGGTCATTGTCAATGCCACCATCTGCTTTTGCTCTGCAGCCCATTGCAGTATCATCATGGTTTGGGATCATCGGAGTCAAATTTTGGCTTAAACCTGTTGCAACTCAAAAGTAACTCAAATGCTTCAGAATATATGTTGGAGTCTATAAAACGTTGCTTGTTTGACGGCAGCTTGGCACAGCTTGGAAACGATCAGAACCCCCAGATTAACAACCAAACGTCTCTCTTGACCTTAGATACAAAATAAATTAAGCTATTTTTGTGTCTTTTTTTTCCCCCTGATGTCTTAAAATGTGGGATTAATAAAGTTTTAAAGACACTTACCTGCAGAGGAAACCAAATGTCGGATTTTATAATAAAAAAAAAGCTAGAGTAGCCAAAAATTAGACTCAAGTAAGAGTAGCACTACTTCAACATATTTTTACTCAAGGAAAAGTAAAAAGTTTTCAGCCAGAAGTTACTCAAGTAAGAGTAAATAGTATTCAGTAAGAAGGCAACTCAAGTACTGAGTAACTAATTATCACAGCTGATGAATTAATATTTCAAAATGATGTAATCGGACAGACAAAAATATAAGGTTATGTGCAAATTCTGGTATTTTAAAGACAAAAGGTGCACTTTTCTAAGTCATTTTTTTCAACATTAAACTTGAAAGCTATACTTACAGCAGTTAATGTATATCCAGTATGTTAGAACAGTGTAATGTGCTTCCAATGACAATATCTACTGTTTACTGTACATTCATTTGTTCTCCAAATGGCTCAATGAGCTCAGCAGATAGAAAATAACATTAAAACAACAAAGCTTGAGTAAAAATAAGAAGTCTCACTTTAACTTAAACTCCAGGTTTTTGTCTTTCTGGTGCATCTTTGGTTAAAACAAGAATGTTCTCAATTCATGAAGTTAATCACAGCAGGTAGAGCAGCCAGAGATTTTACTCCAGGAAAAGTAGCGATACTTGAGTATTAATATGACTCAAGTAAAAGTAAAAAGTACAGTAAAACTACTCCTAATAGTATATTTTGTTCAAAAAGTTACAAAAGTAAATGTAACTAGTTAGTACCCAGCTCTGCACCACACCAACAAACCTCTGAGGCTTTCACAGAACGTCTGTATTAATAATTAGGTGACTTAGTTGGTTGTACTTGATTTCATCTGGAGTCTTCAGAGTGGAAGAGATATAAACATACGCGTGCCACAACTTTCAGATTTTTACTTTTGAAAGTGTTTTATTTTTATTTATTTGTGTACTTTTGGTGGTATAAACACGTATAGTTTTCCAAGGCACCATATATCCGGAAAGCATCGCTTGTGAGGACCAAGGAGAATTTAAATTTCAAGGAATCAGTGTTATCCGACGAACATTTATCACAAGTTCAATTTAAAACCAGTAACAACAATTTAACATGTAAAGGCAACGACTAGCTGCATGCAAGCGCGTTGCCGATGTGACAGTATGGACGATCAGTGGAGAGTTCAGCTGTTGTAGAGCAGCAGATAATCCCTCAGTGAGCCAGGAATGTCCAGTTTGCAGACAGCTGAGTGACACCGGGCTCCTAAATGCTGACGCAAAGCACATCGACAGAGATGCTGCAGGGATGGAGGCTGAGCGCTCCTCTGACGCACGGAGTGGAAGAACGGCAGGTGCTCCTGGGGCAGCTGCAGGCAGAAAGGGAGACGTAACAGCGCCGGGTGCAAACGACCAGAGGAGAGCGGGTTCAACTCCTGAGGGAGCTCACCGTGTCAGGAGACAGGGCGTCCAGCCACTCACAGGGTGGGAAGGATGTGTACGAGTTCAGCATCACCAGCAGAACGTCAGGATACAAGGCCAGATGTTTCAGCATCTGTGAAGGATGAGAGGTGAGTTATTTCATAAACCATCCTTCAGCTAATCACAATCAAGAGCTCTTTAGAAATCACCCAGTGGCATGGGGAGTAAAATCCTATTTATTTCTTAAAAAATTGTATTTATGGCTATTTTTTTACACTGAGTAGAGCGAATAAGGAAAACAATTAGTTTATTTGTGATGGGTTGCTAATTAAGTTTTAATAAAGGTCTAATTTAATATCATTTCTTCAAACATTTGTCTGTTATACAGAGCTTTGCATCACTGCAAAAAAGGGAACTAAAAGTAAGAAACATTTTTGTGAAATTAGTGTATTTGCCATTAATTTGTGCAGGTAAATAAGATGATCTGGAATGAGTATTTTAACCCCCTAAAATAAGATAACTAGATGAACTGGACTTGAAATAAGATGACGGACATGAGTTGTTCCTATTTTAGAAAGTGCAAAAATCTTATTCCATTGGCAGATTATTTAAGCTTGCTGCTCAAATCAAGGATAAATGCACTCATTTCAAAGTTTTACTTACTTTTATTTCAGTTTTTGCATGTTCATATACTGTGGTACTTATCATGTTTCGTTGCCTCACAAACGTAACATTTAAAGTTAAAATTGACAGTTAGAAAATTTGCGGCATTTTGCACCAACAAAAGCGTGAACATCCGTTTTCAGTTATCTATCTATCTATCTATCTATCTATCTATCTATCTATCTATCTATCTATCTATCTATCTATCTATCTATCTATCTATCTATCTATCTATCTATCTATCTATCTATCTATCTATCTATCTATCTATCTATCTATCTATCTATCTATCTATCTATCGATAGATAGATAGATACTTTCACTTCACCAACTTAGACTATTTTTTGTAGATTCATTACATACATTTTAAAAAAGCATTTTATTTACAGGTTAGAATGTAACAAAATAGGTACAAAGCCAAGGGGGATTCAAAGGTTTGCAATCCGCTGTTAATTCCTTGAGTTTCATAACTTGAGAAAAATTGTAAAGTACAGGAATAGAAATTAGTCAAAAAAATGTCAGCCTTAAAAAAGTGTTAGGATAATATCAAGCTGATTAGAAGCAGGATGTAAATTAATTAAGGATGACTAAAGACTGTTGAGCAATCCGTAACTTATGTCTAAACTTTGAATCAGTATTTATTGAATAAAATCAGATGTGCCTTGATGGCTGTAAGTTTGTTGTGTGACATTGAAGTGTTGGTCGAACCTTCGGGGAAACAGGTTTGGCTCCATAGTTCAGCAGGGATCGGGCTATTGCTTCAGATTGCTGAGTCGGGTAATCTTCCACAACCTTAACAATCACAGAAAACAAGAGTTAAACTGCTTACTGGACTAGAACCTGTCTCTGTCTCCGTCCTAATGCTAAATGTCTGGTACCTGGAGCAAACAGTCCATTGGTGTGTATCCTGCACAGTTCTCCACATCGGCCTTTGCTCCGTGCTGCAGGAGGACATCCACAATCCTGGGGCAGCAGTTTGCACAGGCGTTGTGCAGCGGGGTGTGTTGCTTCCTGCCTGCAGTTTGGGGATTAGCGCCCGCATCCAGCAGCCTCTGGATCACACGCAGGTACCTGCCGGCCTCAGACGGCCTCTCCGCTCCGGAGCACGCAGCGTTCAGGGGCGTCTCCCCCTCTCGATTAGTGGCTAAGACGTCTGCTCCGTGGCTGAGAAGCAGCTCGACGTGTTCCTCCAGGCCTCGCTGCGCAGCCACATGCAGAGGCGTGAGCCTCGACTCCCGGCTCCTCACGTTGACGTCCGCGTCTCTTTCTAAAAGCAGCTTGGCACAGCTTGGAAACGATCAGAACCCCCAGATTAACAACCAAACGTCTCTCGTGACCTTAGATACAAAATAAATGAAGCTATTTTTGTGTCTTTTTCCCCCCTGATGTCTTAAAATGTGGAATTTATATAGTTTTAAAGGCACTTATCTGCAGAGGAAACCACTTGCAAATGAAAATGAAAAGGCATCACAGAAATAGCACAGGGCTCTTAAAAGTTTACACACCCATGTTTGAATGTTGGATTTTATGATAAAAAAAAAAACAAGTGAGACCTTGATAAATAATTTCAACCCTTTTTTTTTCCACATGTGTGACATATATCCTGTACAACTGAACTGAAAAACAGCCAAATCTGTTAGGTGGGAAAGTAAAAAAAAAGCAATGACCAGTAAACTAAACCTTTCCTGGATTCGTTTCAGTTTTCCTGATAGGAGTAGATCAGCATTCATCTTCAAAAGGTTCTCTAACTCTGTCAGATCTAGAAGACGTCTCATGATAAAATAAACCCTTTTATTTCTTCTGGGCTCTGGCTTTCATGTCTAAAACTTTACTTTTCCTCTCATTAAATCATTCTTTTGTTGATTTAAAGGTGTCAAACTAATTTCGTTATGGGGCCACTTTGGCATCATGAAGTCATTAAAAGGGCCGCTTGCATGTGTAGAGACGATACTTTTCATTTCATAAATTCATTCCAGTTCACACAGTAGTATAAAAAATGCAGAGTAACATAAAAGTAGCACTCTTAGGCCCAGTTTATACAGTTTATCTGCAAAAAAAGTTGATATTGGGGTGAGTTACACTTACAGGAGGCACAGTTTTAGCCACTTTATACACTATAAAAGGATATATGCCTTTTTTTCCGGCTCTCGAGGGCCGGATAATTTACCTTGCAGGGCCAGATTTGGCCCGCGGGCCTTGAGTTTGACACCTGTGATTTAGAGGCACGCTCAAACTCCCTATGTTGCCGAATAATGAAAGTGTTCTCCCGTCTTCTTACAGACAACTGAATGTTTTTGGCCAGAACTGAATATTATTTGGAACAATTAATAACTTCATCCGCTGTTCCCTCTGACAAAACCTAACCCCAGGAGGTGATGCTGCCTCCGCTGTGTTTCAGCATGAGGACGTGCCGCGCTCGTTCTCTTCACGGTGAAAAGCCGGGTTTGGTCTCATCAGACCCATTAACACAAAATGGTTCGGGGGATTTTGAGCAGGGCCGGATGTTTTCCCTGGAAGAAAGACCGTCTGTCTTGGGACCCGACTCCTTAGTCCAGACACGAGGAGAATACAGATGGCAGCTGTTGCATGTGGACCAGAACCAGTAGTTTCTGGAAAACCTTCCACTTCCTCTGTGGTGTTGGCCTCGCTGACCCGTTTCAGTCTGGTGTTGTCCCAGATTTCTCCAGTTGTGAGGAAAATAATAACTGGAGTTGTGTCAGTGAGTGTGTTTTTTTTTTTTTTGGGTGTGTGTGTGTGTATTCTTCTGGTACAAAAATGATCACCCAACTGTGGCTGAAGGATGCAAATGAGCAAATTTCACAACAAAGCCACTAGAGCAGTCAAGCTTTATCTCAAGTTAATGAGATTTACTAGAACTGATGGTGGGGAGTGCACTTTGAATGCTGAACATGAATGAAAAAGGGTGCTTCGACACATCAACAAAGGATTAGTTTAAGGGTGTGTAATTTTATGCTCCTTTTTTACCTTTTTATATTTATCCTCTGATAAATACGTGTTTTACTTGAGTTCATATGTTCTGCTCATATTTTACACAAAAAGTTTTTAAACTATTTATCAGTCTCATTTTTTTTTTTTTAATCGCATGAATCACTTCACGATTTAACACGGCTGTATACACTCAACAGTCTCTGCACATGTGGACCTTTGATGCAGAGCAACATTTTGGCTAAGGAAACTCGTCCAATCACAAAAAAACATTTACTGCTGTTTAAGTAAATTATAACCAGTGATAGATAATGTCCTCTTTAATGGATATTCTACCATTAATCACACATATAATTTCCCCCGGTTGAATTAGTCTTCATATCAGTGTTGATTAATAATATATGTTTAACTGAAAAGGTCTCTGCAAATAATTCAGGATTTTTGGCTGACTGAGTCTCATGCTAGTTCTAAGAAATCCTGAAGTTACATTACCTGTCCAGTAGGTGGCAGTATTTGAAATTTAAGTCTAAATAAAGTCTTATTAACAAGTAAACAATCACATACAAGCGGGCAGCTTTTAAATAGCTGTGCACTGTGCTGACCACCGTGCATAAAGGGGTTAGAATAGGATATTCTGCATGAACTGCTTGGCCACTCACTGGAATGACTGGGCAGAGGCGCAGAGGTGAAGAGGAGCGCTGCCATCCGCCGCCTGCACCTCAGGATCTGCTCCATGGGACAGCAGCAGCTGGACGCAGACGGAGTGGCCCCCTGCGCAGGCATCGTGGAGCGCAGTGTTGCCTCCAGGGTCGGCGTTCACCTCGGCTCCACGGAACAGCAGCTCCTCCACGCAGGCTGCGTGTCCCCGGCTGGCGGCCAGGCGTAAGGCCGACGTGCGTTTCACCTTGGAGCTCAGGGTCCACATGCCTGAGAGAGCAGCAGAGAGGGCGCACAGCGTTAATGTCAGCGGTAACGCTCGCCTGCGCAATTGCCGGAGTCTCAGAGGCCATACCCATCTCTGGAGTCCACACCATCTCCTCATGCACTGTCTCCATCAGGGCGTTGACCATGGCAGGGTCCTTCAGCACAGCGTGAACTCCCCTTATGTCCCCGCACATGAAGGTGTTGTGGACGCTCACGTCTCTGCAGCGGATCTGGGGCGGAGGGGCTCTGACCTCTTGGAGCCGCGGCTGCCTGGGAGGGAGCCGCGGGGCCCGAGGCACCGGGGGCCTGATCATGGCTCTCCTGTGAGCCAAAGCTCGCCGTTCATCCTCCCAGTCCTGGAGCTCCTGCTCCAGTCTGAGAGAGCGCAGTGAGGTAGAGGAGAAGGGAAACGTGTCCTTGGACATGACCCCCTACCATCAATCCCATGAAGGTAAAATCAGTGGAAACTTGGCAAGAAAACAGGTTTAATATTGATTATAATTACACTCACGAACTGCACTTAAACCCCTTAGCCTGTTAGCAATGAGCAGTACTGCTTACATAAATGCCGGCAAACAGCTTTTACTCACCCTGTACTGGAAGTGGAGCGAGTTCCCAGGGAAGTCAAACAAATGTCAAGGAAATTACCAAAGCTGGACCCATTTCTCTTTGAAGTTAAACTAATACGAATTAACGTCTAAATCAGACGTCCTTCATTTGTGCTCATAGTCACAAGATAACTGCTTGAATAAGTTGTACTCTGGATATTTTTAGATCAGAACGCAAACTGATACTCGCACTATTCGATGTGACCACTAGATGGCGGCATTACCCTAACGTTGATATTCCCCTAGCAGCAAAGTGCAAAGACTTCATGGATCTCAAAGAGGAGTTGAACTCAAGAGTTTCATGATGAACCAGATTGCCATTTAATTATTCATTCGTTTAAATTAATAAAATACTTTCAGATGAGATAATCAGCAATAATTATTATCAAATAAGGATTGTCATCAATTAAAAAAAAGAGCAAATATATATGTAGGTGTCTCAAAATCCAGGATGAATACTCGATTTAATTAGTTTTCTCTTCTCTTTAGGTTGCAAGAGAAGCAAGAAATTTAATATTTACTTATACAATGCTGAAAAAAAATATACGTTTTGTTGACTGATTAAAATCATTCGGTTGGAACAAATACAAATAAATGAAAGAAACATATCCACAGAGGTGGGCAGAGTAGCCAAAAATTGTACTCTAGTAAGAGTAGCAGTACTTCCACATATTTTTACTCAAGGAAAAGTAAAAAGTTATAAACCAAGAAGTGAAAAGTATTCAGTAAGAAGGCAACTCAAGTACTGAGTTACTAATCTTAACAGCTGATGATTTAATATTTCAAAATTCTGTAATCGGACAGACAAAATTATGTTATGTGCAAACTCTGGTATTTTAAAGACTTGCTTTCCAGTGACAATATCTACTGTTTACTGTATGTTCAATTGACCTCCAATTGGCTCAGTGAGCTCAGCAGATAGAAAATAACATAAAAATAACAAAGGTTGTGTACAAATAACATGTCTCACTTTAACCTAACTCTAAGTTTTTTTTCTCTGGAGCATTTTTGGTTAAAACAAGTATGTTCTTTATTTATAAGGTTACTAGCAGTAGGTAGAGTAGACAGAAATTTTACTAAAGAGTAGCAATGCTTGAATAATAACATCACTCAAGTGAAAGTACAGTGTAGTAAAACTACTCTTAAAAGTACATTTTGCTCAAAAAATTACTCCAGTAAATGTAATTGAGTAAATGTAACTGGTTACTACCCACCTCTTTATTTCCATAAACATACAAAATGTCCGAAGGGGAGTATGCTGAAGCAAAACTCATATATTCCTACTCCCTTCTAAATTCATTACATCAAGTCCAATGTTTTTAATTAAATTCTCAGGTCCATAAAAAAAAAAAAAAAAATGTATATATATATATATATATATATATATATATATATATATATATATATATATATATATATATATATATATATATATATATATATATATATATATATATATATATATATATATATATATATATATATATATATAATTCAGCCCAGTCCACTGATTCTTTTAAAAGCATTTAAAGGTTAAGCTCTCTTCTTAGGTTGTAACTTCCATCTCTATCCAAAAACAATCTTTGTTTGTTCCCTCAAAGTAGCTTTTCTATGTGCATTAACATAATAACTTTGACATTTGGGATTTTAAAAACAGAATGTTGACGTGTTCCCTAAATCCCATGTTGTGAGATATTCTGATTGGTATTTTTGTAGTCTGTGTAATGGCCCTATGTTGTTTTGGTATCTGTTCCTACGTGCTTCCACACACAAATTCAGATATGGTAAGACGTGATGTAACTATACAGACAATTATGATTTATAATTTAACTGAGCCTTTCCAATGACTGTTGTGCTCTTTTCCATTTTGGTTCTTAATAAATGAATTCAGGCTTTCTATCAGAATTTGTGGTCCTGTATATTTTTGTTTGTGTTTCATCAGCTACGGTTATTTTACAGTTTCTAAAGATTATATATTTAGTTTTGTTTAAGTTCATCAATAATTTGTTTAAATGTTTAAATTTCTGCTGTGACTGCCAGGAAAGGCTGCTGAAGATGTCTCCCCCTACAGAAAAATGGTGTCATCTGCAAATATAACATATTTTAAGTTAAGTGACACTTTACAGATTTAATCATATACGATAAATTAATTAAATTAATTTATTTTTGTTATAATGCTCCTGAAAATTATACGTTTGAATCCAAAAAGACTTTTTCCTAACTTTTTTGCTAAGCGAAGCTACCCAGACGAGCGGCGAACGCTCTCGATTTACGTCAACTCTTTTCGCGAGTGCTCGTTACGTCATCACGTTGCGTTTGAACGTTCAGGCGCGGCACCGGGGCAGCAACAGAGCCCAGGGAAAGTTGTCCCTCTCTCCGGTTGTGTGTATTTATCCGATGTTTGGGGTGAACGTCGCCTCCTTTTATTCGTTGTCGCTTGTTGAATGGCAGTTCACTTAAGTTTGGCGTTTTCATCTGAACTTGATCTCGGCTTTCATCGCGATATTCCGTGACTGCGATGGTGAGTTACCCCATCACACCAAAGCGGACAGCTAACGGAGCTAAAAACAAATGTCGCGTGGCGATTTGAGCCACTTTCTAAAGTCTGTTAAACTTTTTTTTTTTAGCTGCTTTTTTTGTGTGTGTTTGCATGAAGACGTTTAATAACGTGGCTGTTGTCTTTGTTCCAGACCAGCAAACTGAGTGGCCTGTTCAGCCTGGACGAGGACTTTGATGATGAGGTAACACACCTGATTCAGAGTGTCCCCCCCATGTGCTCTGGGACCCGCTGACCTCTGTTTGCTCCCCTTTTTGTCCCAGGATGTGTTGGGGACAGACTGGACCGCCTGCTCAGTCCCAGGACCGGCCGACGTGGAAGCTGCTGCGCCGTCCTGCGCCCTGCGGGCCTCCTCTGTGTCTCACAGGGAACAAGAGGACGCGTGCCGTGGGCCAGCGGGGGAGAAAGCGGCTGGACTGCGCAATTACGCAGCGTCAGGGAGCAGCATGCTCAGTGGTGCTGCACAAACTGTTGCTTTGGGTTTGAGACAGCTCTCCTCCTCCACTGTGCCTGCCTCTCCTCTCCTCTCCACCGTAAATAACTCTAAGCCACAGCAGAGTCCAGCCAACACCGAGGGCCCCGGGAGGCCCTCCACGGCCCAGGATGACTTTGACGATTGGGACGTTGACCTGGCAGACCTGGATGAGTGCGACGAGCAAACGAGGCAGCGGTCCGAGCCCGCCGCGTCTTCAGTGAAAACGCTGAGACCTTCTGCTCATGTGAGGAGCCACACGCCTCCTGACATGAGCCCCCGGGAGCCCGCTGCTGCGTCTAGGACTTCCAGCCGCTGTAGTTATAACGCACCTCCCCGGAGCCTCCCTGCTGCACACCTGCAGTCTCCAAGCCCCCGCGCTGCTCTCCCCGCAGCTCCTCCACGGACCCCCGCCGCCCGCCTCGCCGCAGCCTCAACCAGCGGCCCTCCCCGGACGCCCAGCTGTCCTCAGCGGCTCCAGAATCCACGGGCGGCTCCGCAGGCGCCCTGTCAGGCCCGCGGTCTCTTCAGCACCGTCTCCCCGGCGCCGTCGCCCTCGCTGGACGCCTCCGGTCTGAGCCCCCATCCCCTGCACACGCCGGTGCTCACCAATCGCCTGGTCCAGCTGGTGTCCGCGTCCAGCAGGCTTCCCAAGAGGCCTCGCTCCGAGTCCCACCAGCCCAGGACGCGGCGCTTCCCCGGCCCTGCAGGGCTTCTGCCTCAGCAGGTCAGCTTGCTTTGGATTCAGTTAGAACATGTTTGTTTTTTTCCACACCACTGCTTCATTTTGATCTTTGTTTTTCCTTCTTATTTCTCAGCCTCAGGGTCAGAATCTGGACGAGATCGTGGTTTCCGTGCCTCACACCCCTACACACGGGGCTGTGGCTCGACCGCCGAGTCAGGTAAAGAAAACCCGGAGACAAAGCCTGACTGGACACGTCTGTCCAGAAAGCAAACGAGTTTCCCCCGTTTGTCACGTGTCAGGCCAACAGAGTGAAATATGTTTATACAGCCTGTTAATATTTACACTAGAACAGCTGTCCCACACTAAAATTAGGACTGGAAGAAAATTCAATAACAATATCGATCAATAGACGTATATCAATGATAGAAAAAAAAAGGGTCAATCAAAAGTTTTCCTTCCTTTTGCATTTTAGCCATGTAGGTTTATATTACAGTCATTACATCCTCCCAACCAATCACAACGCAGACTTAGGAACTAAGCTCTGCCCCATTCAAAGAGTTTAGAGAGCACACTTTTTAATTTTTAAAAACTTCCAGGTTTGGTAAAAGGTGGGTTGAATAAAGGGTTAAGTTTGAATTCAGTGTTTCTTTGTGTTCTGTATCTAAAAATAGGTCGATAAGCGGCAGCAAAAATGTCTGCACTTAAAATGTTTTTTTTTTTTTTTTGAGTTAGTTGATAATTATCGATATCGATCAACAAGATTTATTGACGTGCTTTTTTTCCCTATGTCGTCCAGCCCTAGGGACGTTTAGATGCGTCCGTCGCTCTGCACACCTGAGTCAGGCGGCTTGGCTGCAGTCAGGCTCTGCTGCTCAGGTAACATCTGAAGTGCTGAAGCGGAGACGCGTCTAAAAACGTGCTGCGTAATTCTTAATTCAGGTCCTCTTCAACGAAACAAAGAAAGTTGGTGAGATGGTTTAGATGTGGGGGGTGGGATGCGTACGGCCATGCGGTCCAGATTCATCAGGCTTCAGGAGGGATGAACGCTCGTGTCTTGCGCTCGCCATTGAGGGCCTGTTGAGGCGCTGCCACCGTCTGGGTTGGTTTGACTTGGTCACGTCTAGATCCGTGTCAGCAAATGAGGTCTGATGGTGACTAATGCGGACTTATTTCCAACCGTGGCTGTTGTCAGGCTGAGGTTGGATCCTCGTGGATTAGCCACGACCAAACGCAGGCTGTAGCTGCTGTTTGAGAAATGCTTAAAAACAGTCTGCAGGCCTGACTAGGAGCGTTAAGAAAATACGCGTTTAGCTCTTTTATTATTATTTTTTGCTGCTGGGCATCCACCAAACGCCTGCTGCATGAAGTCGTTCTCATGCCATTCTTTTAAGTCGTTTTTCTTCTCTGACACACTTGTTGTGTTGCTCCCCCTACCATCGCTGGTAGCCTGCGTCCACGCACCACATGCCACAGCGGCCTCCCCGTCTGGACGCTTAGGAAGATTTTCTCTATACGGCGCAAAGGAAGTAAACAAAGATTTGTTTTTGTATTTTTCTTTTTAGTGATTCTCAACCAGTTTAGTTTCACCTTCCTCTCTGGGTCGGTTAATCAGATTTTATTCCTATTTGCAGTTCTGGCCTCTAGGAATAATGAAAATAAGACAAGACATTCGTTACGCTGCTTTTTGTCTCCCTGGCGAGTCATCGTTAGGTTTTTGTTAAATTGGTTTTCTGCAGCGTTCTTTAAAGCTTCATGGCCGCCCTGTGTTTAATTCAAACCAGTGGGAAACAAGAAAAATGTTGGTTATTATGATGCCTTCAGGGTTTAATAGTAATAGTAATATCATCTTTGTTGTCATTGAAACATACATTACAACGAAATTTGTTCTCTGCTTTTAACCCATTACCCTTGGGGAGCAGTGGGCTGCCATGTACGGCGCCCGGGGAGCAATCTGGGGTTAAGGGTCTTGCTCAGGGACCCAGAGTGCAGGCGCTGGGGATTGAACCGGGTACTTGCATCCTTCTCTGAGTGCAAGCGCGCTGCTCTAACCACTAGGCCAACACTCCCCATACACCGAGACGCAGCTCAGTAGGCAATTTGGGGTTAAGTGCCTTGCCCAGGGGCACATCGACATGTGGCAAGGGGAAGCTGGAATCGAACCCACAACCTTCTTATTGCCAGATGACTATTCAACCCATCAAGCCACAGTCGCCCCCTATATAATAATATTGATGATGATGATGATGATGATGATGATGATAATAATAATAATAATAATAATAATAATAATAATAATAATAATAATAATAATAATAATAATAATAATAATAATTAATAATAAACAAATATAGACGAATGTCCTTGTTTTCAGTCACACAGACAAACAGTCTTGGTGCTGAACAGCGAACGGCAATTTCAAGACCGATTACCTTGTTCAGTCAGTTTTAGTACAAAATAATGACGAAAGGCTTCTGGTCTGCCAGAAATGCATAAATAATGCTCTATGATTTGAATTCTCAAAACATTTTGAGTATATTTTTAGTTTTCTTTACACTTATACCTCTACCGTGCCTCATACAGGTATTCATGCCCCTTAATTGGACAGACCAACACAAATGCTGCATAATTGAAAGAAATTTGGCTTTTCCTCACAAATAAAAATGGAAACAACGCGTCATGCGTTTGTATTGTGACCCCCGTTACTCCAATACCCCTAAATAAAGTCAGTGGTATCACTCCCTTCATCCGGCAGGTACTGCCTGCATACTCTTGCTGCATGAGGCCGTTATCGTTATTGTGCAGCAGGAGGAACCCAGGAGCCGCTGCACCAGCGAGAGTCTGAGGATTTAATCCTGGTGTTTTCTCTGCTCAGTCGTTGGTCACCCAATCAGAAACCAACGAGTTCTGTCAGTGATTCTGTTTCCTTATCTGTGTTTTTTTTTTTCATCAGTCTGCATTAAAATACCACTGATACGCCTTAGTATTCAGTGAACTACTATTATTATTTTAAAATAATGATGGCATCCCATACCATTATTAACTTTATTACTGTCCATGCGGGCTTTGTTACTGTTCAGCTGCTGCTGTTCTGAGTTTCACAGAAAGGCCTTTAATGGACTGTTGCATGTGTTGAGGGACTTAGATGATGGCTGATGAGAAAGCAAAATGTAAAGTCTGTTGTTACGCCACTTTCCACGAAATCCTGCAGCTCTAGGGGGCGCCGTTTTGCAGACTTCTCCAGAAAAAAAAAACGTATTTCCCCCTCAGGTGCACAAAATATGCAATCTCACAGCCTAAAAGGGGAAAAACTATGCAAACCATAAGGCTCAGTGACCTAACAACTGCAAACAGAATATTATGTTACTTGATATATTTTATCATATCAGACATTACATTAACTTTTTTCAATTTGTTTTAGAGTCTGTGGTTAGTGTTTTTAAATGAAAACAATATCTGTATTAAAGATTAATGCTACTATTGAAATCTGATAAGTGGGGTTATGGGTCAGCGCACCAGCGCCCTCTAGAGTCAGAATCTGAGAAGACGGTTTAACATTTGTTTGCCATTTACAGTAAGTAGCTCCAAACAAATGCTAGGGCGGGACGATGTAGAACAAAAATAGCATATCGATACAATAGAAATCATATTGATCGATGTGGATAGCTATCGACAAATTCAAAACTTTGATTTTAAGTGCAGCCCTGGCCATTTTATGCTGTTGCTTAGTGACATATATTTAGATCCAGAACACAGAAACACTGAATTCAAAATCAACCCTTTTTTTCTTTAAACAACTTTTTACCAAACCTTGAAGTTTTAAAAAAAAGAACATGTGCTCTCTGAACTCCTTGAAGGGGGCGGAGCTTTCCTGGGTCTGTGCTGTGATTGGTTGGGAGGATGTAAAGACTGTAATATTAAACTACATGGCTAAAATGCATAAGGAAGGAAAACTTGTACTCTATTACACTTTTTATTTACCCTTTTTTTATCATCGATTTAAAAAAAAAAGTCTATTGATCGATATATATTATTGAATTATAGTCCTAACAAAAGCAGCTGCGTTTCCTTATATCTGATGGGCTTTAGTTCCTCATCAGGCTCCATGTTGCTTGTTTGGTTTAAAGACTGGAGCACACAACTCCTCCACGCGCATTTAACGCACATTTACCTGGCTTGGCACGGTCGTGTTTCCTGAGCCCGGATTGGGCTTTGTGAAACGCTCTGATGGCGCTGCATCCCGCCCGGCTTTAGCGCCTGTCCTGTCAGGATGTGCTTCCTCCTCCTGCTGTCCCGTCATCACACACGTTTACATTTTTATTCATCTAGCAGACTAAGAGGCCCTTAAAGGACTGATTTTAACTCTAACTTTAACCCTGCGATCGGCGGCTGTGACGTCTGACGCCATCTCTCTCTCATCATCATCTCATCCTCCAGTGTCCCAGCTCCCAGTCGGACGAAGAGGAGTTCAGCGGCCGCGCCTGGGCGGCGATGAAGGCCGAGACGGGGCTGGACGAGAGGAATCCGTCGTGCTTCCTGCACACCTACAGCGTGGTGATGGTGCTCCGGAAGGTACGCTCTCCTCTACTCCCTGTCAGTGCTGCTGCATAGGACTACATATTTGGGTCAAGCTTTTTTAAAAACACGATTAATCAACCCTGATGGCATTCTGAGACTCTGCTGCTGGCCTGTGGTTAGAACCACCTGAAGGCAGCGTCTGTGAACCCGAGCGCACGCGTCGGCCCGTCCACTGACCCCGGCTCTGTTCTCACGCAGGCACAGGGTCACGCGGAGGATGCCGGCTGCTCTTCACAATAATATCAGCCGCCCCAAAATCCGCGTTCGCTTCGCCGGGCAAATTAGCACGCAGCTTGAGCTTGTTCCGTCTAATGAAGCGGAGCGGCAGGATCATTCCAGCGGTAAATCCTGCTCAGATCTGCGTGTTGCTGCCGCAGCGTCCTCATAGCTCCTGCTCGTGTTAATGAAGGCGACGGTGAAAGCGGTGATATTTAAGGCGGAGGTGATTAAGACGCTCGGCCGGTAGATTTATTAGAGGAGATGAAAAGCTGGAGGAATTGAAGGCCGAGCTTGCTTACAAACCATTCGTCAACGTGACAAAGCCTCTCAGCAGAAACGGAAAGTAAATAAAGCCGCAGCGGCACCTGGAGAGGAAACTTGATTCTAGAAGTGTTACAGCGGCAGATAACTCGCATGCGTTTTTAAAGTTGCAGATGTTTTCTCGCTCCGTTCAATTAAAAGGATTATGACCTTTAGCTATCAGGCTCCTCTCCTGTGGAACCAACTCCCAGTTTTGGTCCATGAGGCAGACACCCTGTCTACTTTTAAGACTAATGTTAAAACTTTCCTTTTTGACAAAGCTTATAGTTAGAGTGGCTCATGTTACCCTGAGCTATCTCTATAGTTGTGCTGTGATAGGCTTAGGCTGCTGGAGGACATCAGGGTCTAATTTTCTCACTCTACTGATTTCTACTGTTCTCCAGTTTGGCATTGTATTACATTGAAATGACTGTCGTCATTTCAGCTTTTAACTTTTTGCTCTCTCTCTTTTTCTTCATAGTAGGTACACCTGGTCTGGCGTTCTGTTAACTGTGACATCATCCAGAGAAGACGGCTCACCCGCTACTACCATCTAATGTAGAACAGATTACTGGATCAATGTGTGCTTCTGTGCTTTTTTGTCTCTCTTGTTGTGTCTCTGTTCTGTCTTCTGTAACCCCCAGTCGGTCGAGGCAGATGACCGTTCATACTGAGCCCGGTTCTGCCGGAGGTTTTCCTTCCCGCTAATGGGTGTTTTTTCTTCCCACTGTCGCTTCATGCTTGCTCAGTATGAGGGATTGCAGCAAAGCCATGTACAATGCAGACGACTCTCCCTGTGGCTCTACGGTTCCCCAGGAGTGAATGCTGCTTGTCGGGACTTTGATGCAATCAACTGGTTTCCTTATATAGGAAATATTTGACCAATCTGCATAATCTGACCCAATCTGTATATTATGATTGAACTTGATTTTGTAAAGTGCCTTGAGATGACATGTTTCTAGATTTGGTGCTATATAAATAAAATTGAATTGAATTGAATTGACAAAACTGACAAAATGATCATCTACGCATTAATGAACTGACCAGAGATCAGATTCTGCTTCATAAAAATGGAGTTAAATGGAGGATTACTTCGCCTCAAGCATGCTTCCCTTTGGGGACCTCATGTGAAAGTGACAACAAATCAGCTGTTATTTCAGCGTGCCACGTTCATCTCTGCTAGTATTTCTGTCTGATCTGGTGATGAAGGATAAAGAAAAAGCTAAATGTTTTTACTTTTTTTTGTAATCAGGCTGCTCTGAAACGGCTGCCGAGAAACAAAGTGCCCAACATGGCCGTGCTGCTGAAGAGCATCATCCACACGAACGCCGACGCCAAGGCCGTGTTTAAAGACCCAACAGGTAAAGAGTCACGCCGTTATAAGTCGAATTCATTGTCTTCTAATTGGAACGTCAAGCCGGTTCTTTTGGGATGTGTTGAATGTGCCGACTCGGATCAAATAGTCCAGGGAAACGGGCCCTCTGGTACGGAGAGAGAGGGAGCGACTCCGACCCGCAGGGAGAGCAGCGAGCTGTTCTCTTTGCTTTTTGACATTTTGCTCTTGGAGCGTTGGCCCCGGCTCCACGTGCCGCTGGCAGCAAAGTTCAGCCGCTGTAACAAGCTCGGCTGCACACACACACACACACACACACACTGATGTGTGCGGCGCACACGGAGGCCGGGGCACCGCGTGTGTCCAGCGTCTGCAGCAGGAAGCGTCTTAATTTCACCGACTTGTCTCCTCCTCTGCTCCGTCCTAAGCCTTCACCGCTGCCTCTGATCCGCCTCCAAAGCCGTTGCCATGGCCTCCTGAGCGCTGCTGCATGTGGTGCACTGATTATCAGCAGGAGTGGATGTTTTCCAGCTCTGGACTTAAGTGCCTATTAGTGATTCAGTTGTGGCGGACCGACTTTGGTGGTGGGTGGGTATGAGGTGCTCCTGACACTAAGAGTGACTGTTCTCTGTGTAATGAGCTTCCCGCCCACTGAAAGCTCTGCAGCGTGTTTTTTTTTTTTTTTTTTTCCACTCCTAAAAACTGAATTCTAATAGGAGGAGTGTCATTTTCAGGTTTCAACTAAATAAACAGAAACTCTGCTGCACAGTTAATTACTTCCATTGTAACCATGGAAAAGTTTAAAGTAATGGCTCATGTGGGTCGACAAAGTTCAAATAAAAGTAATAAATACACGCCTCAAAAAATTAAAGGGAACACTGGAATAACACATCCTAGATCTGAATGAATGAAATATTCGTCTTTACATAGTTGAATGTGCTGACTAGGGCTGGACGATAATTCAACAACGATATATATATCGACCAATAGACTTATATCGATGATAGGGAAAAAATAGGGTCAATAAAAAGTTCAATAGAGTAAAAATTTTCCTTCCTTATGCATTTTAGCCATGTAGGTAAATATTACAGTCATTAATCCGCCCAACCAATCACAACGCAGACCCAGGAACGCTCTGCCACTAAGCTCCGCCCCCTTCAAAAAGTTCAGAGGACGTGCGTTCTTTTTTTCTTTTTTAAAAACTTGTGGTTTTGATAAAAAGTTGGTTGAATAAAAGGTTGAGTTTGAATTCAGTGTTTGTGTGTATCTGTATCTAAAAATCGGTCGCTAAGCAACAGCATAAAATGGCCAAAGCTGCACTTAAAATCAAAGTCTTTAATTTGTTGATAATTATCGATTAAACTGATTTCTATTATATCAATATGCTTTTTTTTTTTTTTTTTTTTTGCAATGTCATCCAGCCCTTGTGCTGACAACGAAATAACACAAAAATCCTCAATGGAAATCAAATGTATTGACCCGTGGAGGTCTGGATTTGGAGCCACACTCAAAATTAAAGTGGAAAAAAAACATTACAGGCGGATCCAGCTTTGATGTAATGTCCTTAAAACAAGTCAGAATGAGGCTCAGTAGCGTGTGTGGCCTCCACCTGCCTGTATGACCTCCCTGCAACACCTGAGCAGCTCCTGATGAGGTGGAGGATTTGTCTCCTGAGAGATCTCCTCCCAGACCTGGACTAACACATCCACCAACTCCTGGACAGTCTGTGGTGCAACGTGGCGTTGGTGGATGGAGCGAGACATGATGTCCCAGATGTGCTCAGTTGGATTCAGGTTTAGGGAACAGGCGGGCCGGTCCATAGCATCAATACCTTATATCTTGCAGGAACTGCTGACACTCCAGCCACATGAGGTCTAGCCTTGTCTTACATTAGGAGGAACCCTGGACCAACCTCACCAGCATCTGGTCTCACAATGAGTCTAAGGATCTCACCTCTGTTTCAGACTACCTCTGGTAGCACATGGAGGGCTGTGCGGCCCCCAAAGAAATGCCCCCCCCCCACACCATTACTGACCCACTGCCAACCCGATCCTGCTGGAGGATGTTCTCCACGGCGTTTAGCTCGAAGGGCCCAGACCGCGACAGAGCCCTGCTATTAGCTTCACAGACAGGCTAATAACAGCTAGCGCTAGCTTACAGCTCTGTTGTCCTGGCGGGTTACAACTTCACTGATGCACGTCAGCTTTATGTTGCTCTGAAATATCCGTGTCGTACTGTTAGCTTAGCACGTAGCACTGTTACGCTCACGGACTAATTTAGCCTTTATTTGGACATATTTACACTGAAATGTGCTGGATAAAAGGAGTTGCTAATTTATCTGATTCATCCTCCGAGGTATGTTCCATGTTCTTCAGCCGGTTGTGGATGCAGCTGTGCAAATTAATAAATTGGTTTACCAGGTTAAATCTGTTTTTAGTCTTGGATTGTGTGAAATAAATGTCTAAATAAATGCCTTATAGTCCGGTGCGACTTCTAAAAACTTTTTTCCTCTTTATGATGCATTTTTTGACTGATGCGACTTCTCCAAAAAATACGGTAAATGTTTTTTTATGTGGTCAAACAAATTTAGATTAGGGCTGGGCGATATGGCATAAAAATAAAATCTTCGACTTTATTATACCAAATCCGACTAATCGTTTTTTCTTCTTCCTCCTTTTTGTTTCATAAAAAGAAATTAAAGAAATAAATTTAAAAACTTTTATTTGTATTACAAACGTTTCATCTGGGAGTTGATGAGAATTCAAAGTGCAAATAAATAAAAGCTGTGAAACGTGCTTAGAAAACAAGATGTTGTCGTAAACAATGAAAATATAATTAAATGTTTGCTGCTGGTGGTTTTACACAATGAGCTAAGAGAAGACTTTACTTGTAACTTCAAACTAACTTGGTAAATGAGGAAATTATTATGGTATTATGGTAAAACAAAAGTTTCCTCATTACCATATTTTAGCAATATATTTTCCTAAACATATATTCAGCATTGCTGCTGTTCTCTTCATGGAAGCCCAAGGGAAAATGAAATCCTGATTTTTCCAAAAATGAAATCTTGAGGAAAAAAAAAAATTTAAATTGGAATTAATCGATTAAATACATTTATCGCCCACCTGGTTTCCATTGAATCTTTATATTCGGTTTGTGTCATATTTTTCTTCAGTTTTCTCTATTCTTCATTTTGCCTTTTGAACTATTGTGTCAGAATATTTGCTGCAGAACTGTTGAACAAGGTCATGGACTTCCGGCTAACCAATTTCACCATTTAGTTTTTTTCTGTCGCGATTTTTGTAGTCCAGCTCCAAGGGTTGCAGTTCCACTTCATATAGACCACAGCTGAATGATTTCAGTGTGAAAAGGAAGGCCTAAAAATAAAAAACACAATGTGTCCCCTTTAAGCTCAGTGGGACACAGGAGGACAGTGATTGGTGTCCTGCTGCAGTTCTTAAAAAGGTGATGATTTGTCATTCCTAGAATGATGCACAAATGTTCCTTCAGTGGCCGGAGAGAATACAAATAACACTTGCTCTGGATTTTTGCTCCGATTTTTTTTTTTTTTTTTTTGTTTTTTTTTTTGTTTTCCACTCAGCTGCTAAGACGGTAAAATATCATCAGATTTTTCAGAGAACTGCTCCCTCATATTTCATTTCTGCAGACTTTGCTCTTGCTTCTCACCACACGCTGGTCGATGTGTTGTGTATGTGATTTCTTTTTTTTTTTTTTTTTTTTTCCTAAGACAGTCATCAAGGAGCTTCAGTTGTCATTCCTAAAATGCTTTGAAATGTTTCAGAAGGATATTTCCACACAGCCTC
The DNA here is from genome assembly GCF_011125445.2 of Fundulus heteroclitus. Taxonomy (NCBI): domain Eukaryota; kingdom Metazoa; phylum Chordata; class Actinopteri; order Cyprinodontiformes; family Fundulidae; genus Fundulus; species Fundulus heteroclitus. Next base: position 10,185,716 of record NC_046376.1, read on the forward strand.
TCTGAGAGAATCCACGTTTTAGAGCAAGCGTTCAACTGAAAGTGTCCTGCTGCGAAAAAGCTGCTAGCGGCACTTAGTGGAAAGGCCAGAAACCATTTGCCAGACTGTTGTTGTTTTTTTTTTTTTTTCTCAACTTTTCTGGCATTAACCTATAAAAATAGCTCTTTTTCTCAAATTCACCCCAACTTATAAAATTTAATTGCTATGTTGCGTTTGTGTCGCTGAAGAGATTTCTTGTGGAGGTTCTGGCTTCCTTTAGCCGGATGTAACCCTGCTGCACCTGGGTTTAGGGTTCGTTCTCGTTTCATATTCACTCCCTAAATAAAGATAAATAAGATGACGGAGAACTAACAAGTCTGAATAGACAACAGGGCTGGACGATAATTCAATAACAATATATATCGATCAATAGATGTATATCGATGATAGTAAATAAGGGTCAATAAAAAGTTCAATAGAATAACGGTTTCCCTTCCTTTTGCATTCTAGCCATGTAGGTTAATATTACAGTCATTACATCCTCCCAGCCAATCACAACGCAGACCCAGGAAGCTCTGTCACCAAGCTCCGCCCCCTTCAAAGAGTTCAGAGAGCACGTGTTCTTTTTTTCTTTTTTAAAAACTTGCAGTTTTGGTAAAAAGTTTAATATCTGTGATGTAATTGCATAAACAGCATAGAATAGCCAGAGCTGCACTTAAAATATGTTTTGAATTTGTTCATAATTATCGATATTGATCAATATGATTTCTATTTTATCTATACACTTTTTTGCTATATCGTCCAGCCCTAATGGACAATAAATAATGCAAAGTTTTTAATTCATAAAAAAGTCGCTGAGATATTTGACCTTAAGTGCCTTTGAGCTGACATAGTGAAGATATTTTTACTGTAGTTATGGTTTGTAGTTTTACTAGAGATGCAACAATGGGATGGGTGCAGCGATCAGAATCTGCTGATTTTTCCTTTGATCGGCTCTGATCTTTGAGTTAAAACTCCCACTAGTTTTGGAAGATGAACGGATCGCCCAACAGCATTTTCTTTGTACTCTTTTTGGTTTAACATAAATCAGATAAAGGTTGGGAACCCACGCCCAGACTCATACATTTGGAAGATTGCTTTTAAAATAGCTTTTTATTTATTCATGTCTCTGTTTGATTTCTAACTAATGCCTCCATCAAAGAAGCTGGAGCACATTTCTTTTTCTTTTTTTCTTTTTTTGATCATAAACTGCTTTTTATCTTTCATGATTTGGGGCTGAAGGGGAGATTCAGGGGACTGTGCATCGGCGTCTTTTAGAAGAGAGATCTGAGGAGTTGAAAGCTGGGGCCATATTGCTCCTCAAACAGGTGAGACCCGCTGGAAGGAGCTCCAAGCGCTCGAGCTAAAACTGGCCACAGTTATTAATCGCTTTGCCTTTCTTTCGGGAGCAGGTGGGCGTCTTTTCCCCATCCCATCGTAACCACTACCTGAACGTGACGCCCAACAACCTGCTGAGGATCTACTCTCCTGATGGAGTCAGCCTCTCCACTCAGCTCCCCCCGTTGGCCTTGGTGAGCGCCAGCTGGGAAACGGCGTTGCAGCAAATCCATAAAACGTTCTTTTAAAGCCCGTCTCACGGGCTTTTAAATCCCCCTTTCGTCCCTCCCCAGGAGCCGGCGATGTCGTCACCCGCTCGGGCCCCAGACGTCCCCCGGGAGCCGCTGTCTCGGATGCAGCTGGAGTTGGACGACGAGGGGAAAAGGGCTGAAGGATGCGCAGAGGGAGCTAAAGGCTCTCAGGTGCAGACGCCCGCTCAGGATAACAAATCCGGTGAACTCTAGCAGAGGTCTCCGTGAGAGTTTTGGGACTCCAGCGCCGCAGGACGCCGACTGGGATGCAGGTCAGACGCGGTTTATATAATAAAACTTGAAAAAACAGACGTTCTCAGTGAATTACGTGAATTTTAGATGCAGGAATCTCAGCCTAAAGTTGTAACTTAGGATGTGATTCTTATCAACGTCTAAACACATGAAGCTACTTTGGTGACAGAAGTATTTTTTTTTTTCAATTCTTACCTAGGAATTGATCTAACGTTATAAATTATTGATAATTTACTAGTTAGTGTGTGGACCTTGACATACACTTGATATCAGTTCTGTTGGCTCACACTGTGGCTGGATGATAAATTGTTTTCAGGGCTAGAAGATATAGGGGAAAAAAGCATATAGATAAAATACAAATCATATTGACCGATATCGATAATTATCAAAACATTCAAAACATGTTTTAAGTGGAGCTCTGACCATAAATTATATAAAAAACAAAAAGAAAAAAGAAAAGGGGAAAAAAAACACATGATCTATGAACTCTTTGAAGGGGGCGGAGCTTGGTGACGGATCGTTCCTGGGTTTCTGATTGGTTGGAGGATATCATGACTAGTATTAACCTACATGAAAGGCTAGAAAACTAGAAAAATGAAGGAAAACTTCTATTTTTTATGGACCTCTTTTTTCCCCCACACATTTCATTCATTTATTGTTATTGACCTAATTGGTCTAATTGATTTAAGATTTAATTTTTGGAAAATCAGGATTTTATTTTGCAAACTTACTCATTGGACTTCTATAAAGAGAAATCATGTAATTCCGAATATTTGTTTATGAAAATATATAGTCAGACTATTCTAAAGAGGAGATCTTTGATTACAACAAGACGAAACACTTTAATTCATTCATTTCCTTTTTTTTTTTTTTTTTAGTTTTAAGTTACAAGTGAAATGAAGCCTGTTCTCAGCTCATTGTGTAAAACCACCAGCAGCAAACATTCTGTAATATTTTCAGGGCCGCCATCTTGTTTCACAGCTTGTATTTAGTTGCACTTTGAATTCAGGCCAACTCCCAGATGAAATGCTGGAAATAGACTTTAAAAAGTTTTTTAAAATTTCTTTGATTTATTTTCGTGAAATGAAAAGAAGGGAAAGAAAATAGATTAATCGGATTTGGTATGATAAAATATTTTTAAACCATATTGCCCAGCCCGAGCTCATATATACTTATGAGCAGTAGCAGTAGCTGCTGCAGCAACATTTCCTCCAATATGTTGCGTGTCCCATTTATATGCAAAATGGGAATTAATGACACGGCAACAGGTAAACCTCTTAGAACAGTCCTTGTTAGAATATTAGCAAAGTATGGTGCTGCCTCAATATGTATGAAAAGCCAATAAGCTTGATTTGTAGGCTGAAGATAATTAATTTAGCCCAAGTCTTCCCATTGCCTGGTTGCATTTTCCCATCTCAAAACAAGCCTGAAGGTTTTCTAGATGTCTCCGTGGGGACTTTGGTATGGAGGATGTGTTCTTCCTTTGTCAGCTGCTGCTCGCCCTGCAGCACATGCCTGCAGGCTCACACATGTGGCTGCATATGATGCTCCACCTTTAACACAGAGTTTGTGCGAGCGGTACATTCACCAAAGACCGGTTTGTATCGAGAGAGGCCGTCTTAAAAAGAATATATTCTCATTTACGCTGCAGAACCGTTGCAGGTGACAGCAGAACCTTTAAACACCACAATTAATCTTTGACAGCCGTCGGTGGACTTTATTAAATGACATGTAAAAGCTTGGCTTGTTTCTGTATTTGTTCTCCGTTTGACTGCTTGTGTCTCGTGTCCCTGGTTTTGCAGACGACGACCTGGATGAGCTGCTGGGAGAGATACCGGAGGACACCTACAGCTTTTAGCGTCAACATTACATCTGATTATCACGGACTCCATTGTGAAGCTTCTCTGTTCTCAGGACATCGCCTCTTTCAAAAGAACTTTAAAAAAATAAATACTATTCTATGTTTATTTTTATTTCAGGAACTAGAAACTGTAATTGATATTCTTGAACGGCCCGCTCTACTTTATCACCGGTTATTGATGTCACTTTAAGAAATGAAAAACCCTTTAATTGGACTACATCGTCTTTGGAGAAGAAGAAGATTGTTCTGGGAATTATGCAACATTAAAGCCAAGGTGAGGCGTTGTTGCCTTCTGGTGTTTCTTGTTGCTTTTTTTTTTTATTTGTCCTCCACTTACCTTTTTTTTTTCCTACAAAATGCATTGATGTGTCCCCCTCACCGTGCCTTGCTGGGGTACGTTGATGGAGAGGTGTTTACCCAGCTCGGTGGCATCAGGGTGGCGTCCCGCTGTGACTAACACGCTCTTGTGGAGGGATTTCCTTCTCACACCCAGACTCCTCCACTGCGTCTGCCTCACTGTAGCACATTCAGGTTAATCCTCAGCCTGTTTGTCATTCTGGGGAAGGAGCAGCAGCTTTACTGTCCCGTTTTATGTTTAAGAGGGAGTGGGAATTCAGTGATAAAAACGCTCTTGTTTGCAGCGTTCGCTCTGCGTTGGAAGGTGGTCGTACATTTAAACGGCTGCTGTTTGGCCCCCCGCCTTCCCCTCGCATAGGCAGACGTTATTTAATGGGTTGACTTTCAGTGTAAGCGTCAGGCGGATTACAGATAGGCTCCGTTATCGTCCAGATGTTTCAGATGCCTCTTACGAGACACCGGGTTCTTCCCTTCACAGATAAGTGAGCATTTCAAGGTGGCTTAAAACACAGTTTGGGTGGACGATGCAGTCAATTTTAACCATTTTTGTATAAATCAAATACATTTTTCTAAGGAAACGTTAAAGAAAGAATGTGGGATGGTTTTGTCATAGTTATGTTGCCGCTCCACAATTATTCTATTACATTTTATTTATATAGCGCCAATTGATTGCATCAAAGTCCCGACAAGCAGCATTCACTCCTCCTGGAGAACCGTAGAGCCACAGGGAGAGTCGTTTGCATTGTACATGGCTTTGCAGCAATCCCTCATACTGAGCATGCATGAAGCGACAGTGGAAAGAAAAACCACCCATTAACGGGAAGGAAAAACCTCCAGCAGAACCAGGCTCAGTATGAACGGTCATCTGCCTCGACCGACTGGGGTTACAGAAGACAGAGCAGAGACAAAGAAAGCACAGAAGCACACATTGATCTAGTAATCTGTTCTACATTAGATGGTAATAGCGGATGATCTGTCTTCCCTGGATGATGTCACAGTTAACAGAACACCAGACCAGGTGTACCTTCTATGAAGAAAAAAAGAGAGAGAACAAAAGGTTAAAAGCTGAAATGACAACAAGCAATGCAAATTGGAGAACAGTAGAACTCAGTAGAGTGAGAAAAATAGACCCTGATGTCCTCCAGCAGCCTAAGCCTATAGCAGCATAACTATAGAGGTAGCTCAGGGCAACATGAGCCACTCTTAACTATAAGCTTTGTGAAAAAGAAAAGTTTTAAGATTAGTCTTAAAAATAGATAGGGTGTCTGCCTCACGGACCAAAACTGGGAGTTGGTTCCACAGGAGAGGAGCCTGATAGCTAAAGGATCTGCCTCCCATTCTACTTTCAGAGACTCTAGGAACCACCTGCAGACCTGCAGTCTGAGAGCGAAGTGCTCTGTTAGGAACATACGGGGTAATCAGAGCTCTGATATATGATGGAGCTTGATTATTAAGGGCTTTATACGTTAGAAGGAGAATTTTAAATTCTCTTCTTGATTTAACAGGAAGTCAATGAAGGGAAGCTAAAATTGGAGAAATATGATCACAGGGGAGCCCAATCTCATCCACAAAATGTTTTCACATAAATTCACATTTTTATTGCGGTAGCATCATTTAAATAACAGATCGAACCTTTAATTTTAGTACATTTATTTATTTAAAATAATTAAATTCAGTTAACATTTGTAGCACCAGTTTACAAGACAAAAAAAAACATCCCATTTATATTAAGAAATTTATAATAAACAATTTTTTTGACAACTGATTCAGTTACAGGAACTTTGTTTCCCAACTAGCGTGTAAATATTATCTGACACACTGGCTTGTTTCCCCCACTTCGCTAATAGGAAAAACTAGTGTGTGTGTGTCACTCGAGGAGATTGCTGCTTGCTCTAAACCTGTCCGCCTCTACAGTCAGAGCAATAATCAAAAAGCTCCTCATATCTAACGTTAAACCGCGGTAGAGGCTCCATCATGCTGTGGGCCTCTTTCTCTTCCAATGGCCCAGAGAGCTTTGCAGGTCGGCGTTGCATCATGATGTCTTTGAAATACCCGAAAACTGAAGGTCTCCTCCTGTTTCAACAATAACAACCTAACAGAGAAATGGTCCAACAGAACCAGAACCTACCTTCTGACACGGCCGACCCTTTTCCAGAGGAGAAAAGGCGTCTCTATGGTCCGGCGTGAGGAAAACAATCAAGTGCTGCCTCGGCGAAAGGGATTTGTGCAAAATCTTTTATTCAGTGCTGGATTTGGAGGATATCCCAAGTCATATTTCCATTTGATGAGCTGTGGCTCTGAGAAGAAAAAAAAAAAAGAAAAGCTTCTAACAACCCAGATGTGATTTCACATTCTAAGCTGTTAACAAGTTGCCAAGTCATGCGCATGGGCTCTAGTTATTTTTAGTTTTAAGGCCCTTTTTCTCCTCATCACCCATTTATTCTTGCTGCTGAAATTATGTTGGGCGTAAAACTAAACAAACGCAAAATTTGTGCAAAATGTTTGCTCTCGAAGAACATCATGCTTTGATGAGGCCTCAGAATATCATCCGTACACTCATGTAAACATTTCAGCTCGCAACACACACACTTTAACTGAAAGAAGTCACAGAACAAGTCTTGACTACTATGGATAGTATCAGCGTGTGAATCACTGAATGTGATAAAGCGCTATACAAGTACAGGTCATTTACCATACAAGACTTCAGTATAATTCATGCACCGTAACCAGCAGATGGTAGTGTTTTATACCCTGCTATCCCGTCCAGCTCTTTGCAGGCCTCATTAGCTCAGTTCATAAGCAGATCCGATCTCACCTATAAAACTCTAAATTACAAGGGATCCTAATTTAACCAGAGTAAGGCTCCATAAAGCTGCACAGGAAAGGTTGTTCTTCCTCTTACCTGTGGCTCTTACCAATTAGGGACAACAACACGTTTCACCAAATCTAGTTATTGCTCACACACTTGACTGGTTTACTTTTTGGCTTCAGCAGGAAGAGGAAAACCCAGCCAGACCCAGTCGGGTCAAGATACACACCCTAACTTTGCGCTGCTATGGCCTTATACATCGCTCTGAAATTGTACTGAATCAATTTTTATGTCACGTTTTGTTGAAGAGCGGTCAAGTGACGCCTACAGAAGTGTTTTTGCACTTTCATCTCTGTTGTGAAGTATTGTGAACTCCCTGAAAAGGCTTTTTGAAGAAGTCCCACTGACACCAATTATTTTCTAACAAGTCCCAGCTTACATGTTTGCTAAAAAGAAGAGAAAACTCAAATATAAAGTTCAAAATCACTGTAGTGCCGTGATATGGTGCTGGAAATAAAAAAAGGCCAGAATAATTACACTTTATAAAAGTACAGGAAATGCACACATTGCTGTTGCACTGACAATGAAATTGGAAATGTAAACATCTGTAAGGTAGATATGTTTAAATAATCGTACACTGGCCCTTTTATTTTTCAGAAGTTTTATTTCTGAGGTCATTAGGGTTGTGTGAAGCCAAAAGTAGGGATTACATAAAATAAATTAGACCGGTTTCTAATATGATTTAAATTGAACAAATGAACCCTAAAGAGGGTGATTGATTGCTTTCTCTAAATGTCAATCCAAACCACGAAGTATATCCAGGCTCCTATTTTTCAGTGTCGCATTAAAGTGATATTGCCCTCCAGATTAAAAAGGGAAGCACAAATAAAAGCTGAAAATCTGGCTGTATCGTTCCTGTGGATGGGAGGTTCTTAGGACGGATGAAGGCAGATAAGATTCCTGAAGCATTAGGCTTAATTTTGAACCCAGGAGATTGTTTAATCTCTGTAAAACTGCGCTCATTACCTCGGTGGAGGAAAAGCAAGATTTGCTTAATTAAGTTGTTAAGAAACCAGCAAGCCCTGCAGCTGTCTGGGACCGTGGCAAATTTGATTTGGGGAGAAAAGACTTGCGTGATCGACAGACGACGTGCGACGGGGTGTGTGTGTTGGATGCAGAAACGCAGATTATCTTTTAACTTTCTTTACTTTTAATTAGGGCTTTGGTGTTCCTGCAACTGGCTGAACCCAGACGGAAAGATCAAACTGATGGGGAAAAAGCTCTCTAACAAATTATTACACTGCGAGCAGCAGCCGTGCAGTTTCCTCCTATTTATTGAAAGATGTTCAGTCAACATTAATTAAAACCAAGACAATACATTTCAAGATAATAAAGTCAAATTCTAATCCTTTTTGGGCAGTTAAACTCCATCTAATCATACCACGGCAACCAGTAAAATGTTTTCTTTTTAAGCAGAACTGGGAACTGAACCCACACGAGAGAAGCCTAATGAGAGAAAAGATCTTGCTATTCTTCTTTTTTGATATTCGAGGAAGCGAAAGTAAGCCTGCTTTCTGAGAGCAAAGTGCTCTGTTGGGGATAAATGGATCTGTGAGTCCTTTTCAGACGGCGCCTGGCTTGGCTATTCAGTTTTATATGTAAGAAGATTCCTTTTAAATTCTGATCTGGATTTAGCAGCGACCCAACGAAGAGAAGATACAAAGCGGAGAAACAGGATCTCCCTCTAATTTTTATTGCGCCGCTGCGGATCAGTCGACGGATTTTTTACTGGATTTATTCTCCTGGCTTCCTTATAATAAAAAAAATCACAACAGTTCAGCCCAGAAGGATCAGCTAATACGGCGCAGCCTTTCCTCCTCTGTGGTATCGACTTGAAGCACGAAGAAGAACTTTGAGACAGTTTAACAAGACAAAACGATTATAAATAAATGAAAAACTAATTACATAAAAGAAAGGGATTTTAATGATTCTACCAAAATGATCACAAATATTTCAATTTGCAGTGTGGGGGGAAAAAAGCAGTCAGCCACTGATTGTGCAAGTTTTCCAACTTAGAAAGATGATTGTCATCATAGGTACACTTCAGTTGTGAGAGATAAAATGAGAGAAAAAGAACAGGAAATCACATTTGTTTGTAAATTATGGTGGAAAAAATGTATTCGGTCAATAACAAGTAAGATGTCTGGTTCTCACGGATCTCTAACTTCTTCTTTAAGTAGCTCTTCTGTTCTTCACTTATTACTTGTATTAACAGCACCTGTTTGAACTCATTATCTGGACAAAAGGCTCCTGCCCAAAGCTTTAAATTGTCAGACTCCAAACTCGACCATAGCCAAGACCAAAGAGCTGTAGAAGGACGCCAGGAGGAAAATTGTAGACCTGCACCAGGCTGGGAAGAGTGAATCTAGGACCAAAGTAACAAAGGCTACCATCAATAACACACGATGCTAAAAAGGACTCAAATCCTGCAGTGCCAGGAATATCTCCTCCCTGCTTAAGCCAGTACATGTCCAGGCCCGTCTGAAGTTCACCAGAGAGAAGATAGATCAACCAGAAGAGGATTGGGAGAACATCATGTGGTCAGGTGAAACCAAAATAGAAAGTTTTGGCACAAACTAAACTCGTCATGTTTGGAGGAAGAAAAATGCTGAGCTGCATCCCAAGAACACCACCCCTACTGTGAAGCATGGGGGTGGAAACGTCATGATTTGGGGCAGGACGACCAATCCGTGTTAAGAATGAACGGAAGCCGTGCATCGTGAGATTTTAAGCCAAAACCTCCTTCCATCAGTTAGAGGATTGGAGATGGAACGTGGCTCGGGCAATGAACCAGTGCCTCTGTTAAAAAGCATTTCAAAGTGCTGGAGTGGTCTAGCCAGTGTCCAGACCTCAACCCCGCAGAAAATCTGTGGAGGGAGTTGAAAGTCTGTGTTTCCCAGAGGCAGACCCAAAACATGACTGCTCTAGAGGAGATCTGCATGGAGGAATGGGCCAAAATACCAGCTACAGCGTGTGAAAACCTGGTGAAGACTTCAGGAAACATTTGACCTGTCGTTGCCAATTAATTTTATGCTACAAGGTATTGAGTTGAACTTTTGTTATTGACTAAATACTTATTTCCCACCATAATTTACAAATACATTCTTTAGAAATCCTACAATGTGATTTCCTGGGTTATTTTTCACATTCTGTCTCTCAGTGGAAGTGTACCCATGATGAAAATTACAGACCTTTCATCTTTCTAAGTAGGTAGAGGAACTTGCACAATCAGTGGGTGACTAAATAAATGTTTGCCCCAATGTGTTATTTGTCACTTCTACTTGTTACTTCTTCACTGCTTTTGGTGACGATTTTAAACCTTTTTGACCTTGTAAAACTTTCCTACTGCCACACATTTTGACTGTTTTTCTTTGTGTTGGTTTTAATTTGAAAAGTCAACAAATATGACCCTACTTCACTACTGTCTGACCAATCCTGACCTCAAAATTCAGTATGGCTGCCATACATATAAAAGAATGTGATAGCCACAGGAGGGAAACTGTTTTTTTTTAAATATTTAACAATGAATGTACAAAAGAAAAAGACATCCATTGTTGGATTGTTATCTTTAATAGTACTTAGCCAGGTTACTGAGGTTATCAGCTAGCAAAGCCGACTGGGTTTTTTAACCTGGAAATGGAGGTTAAGTTGGGTTTCATGTGATTTCAGGATCCAAGCGTACAAGGAAAGCGGAGAGTATAGTTTTTTATGTCACCCTCATCCATTTCTATTTTTACTGGTTCTCATTTTAGAGGATCAATGCGCACAGCAGTAAAGTGTGATCCTCATGGTTTCTTGTTGGTTTACAAATTGTTTCATTGGAAACTCTTCAGCTGTTCAAATAAACAGAACATTTGCAAAAGTTTGAATACACAGACGATTGAAAATATTTCATATTTCATGGATTACGTAAGTGTTAGCGACTATTTTACACAAGGACAGCAACTACGATAAAGCTAATTCTAGATTTTTAAAATACGAGTCAAATAGATGTTTCAGGGGGAGATTCTCGTCACAGACTCGATACTTGTTTAAAACCTTTGCAGGCTCTTGCTAATTGCTAAAGTACATATTTTTGACTTCCTGCCAGTGGTACAAGTACCACAGTCTGAGAGCTAATTTCCATGTTATTTGTTATTTTAGCTTTATAACTGTACCAGGATGTTTTAAATTAATTAAAAACAGAAAAACCTACACACCGCTGTTCACGTTTTGTTTGCACACCTACAGTATGTTGAGACCCCAGACCTCCACCTGAAAATAAAAACCTACAAGTAAATAGTAGTGACTTGGATCGCCCCCTTCAGGGAACAACCGGTAAATGTTCATTTTTTTTTTTTTTTTCTTAATTTATTTTTTCAAGACTTGTTTACTGGAGCATGGCAGGCTTTATTGTTACACTTAAATTATTATCATTATTTTATTTTAGGAAACATTTATCTCTTACAAATATTGTGTGCATTTATTGATATTTATCATTTCTGGATGTTCAGACTACCCACAGAGGTTTCCAGCAGCCAATAAACCTTCTGCGGGATCGGCTTGCGCATGCGCAGCAAACCAGAGCCTCGACCATCCTGTCCTCGTCGTTCTCGCCTGTTGGAAGGGGAGCTCAGACTGTCTCTGTTCTTACAAGCGTCGTAGTTTTGTTGGGAGTTACTTTGCTAAACTTTAGCCTAAATGTATCTGGAAATGGTTGAGCCTGGGCTTTCTAAAGAAGCATTTTTCCCCAAGGAAATTCTACTGTTTTGTGAAGTTCGTCACAGCAGCAGGTGAGTTAATTAACCCAACAGGTGCGTAGTGTTAATTGGTAACCTTCGGTAAAGTAATAAAAAGTACAGCTATGCTTTAAAAAATGAATAACTATAAACCAATATAAAGACATTACCTTAAACTTGTTGCACAAAAATATATTTTCATTATGTTTACCAAGTTACAGCCACTCAGACCCATTCTCTGTAGTTATGTTGGAGTTTTAATAAACTGTGTAGCTTTAATTAAAGTCCTGGAACTTTAGAGAAAGTCCTAAAGGTATTGAGACATAATTTTATAACGAGCTGTGTCATTTGGACTCCTCATCGCGTTTTAATCACCTGATTGTGGAGATACAGTAATTGAAGAAAATGAGCTAAAAGCATGAAAGGGCCTGGTGAAATTCTTATTTAGCTTCAGAACACAGCTTTAAAGCTAAGCTCAGGTATCTGCTTATATCCATTTATGTAGCCTTTTGTCTCCTCTTCTTTGTAATGTTTATATGAATGACTTATCAAAGCTGTGGGACAAGATGTGTTGTTGGTGGGACTATAGTTAATCACTATGCAGGTCATCTGTACATGTAATGCTGGTCTTCAACAGTTATGGAGCGTCTGCTGGCATTATGGTCAGGAGTTTGACATTATGTACAATAAACAGAAGAGTAACGTCATAATTGGTGTTTCTTTTTATCTGATGCTGCTTTTAAAGTGTGTGCTGCTATTAAACACCTGGACCATTATATCACTGATGATCTGGCTGATGACATGGACATTTATAGATAATTGTTGTTTGATGCATGCCCAAGTTTATATATGCTTGTACGCACGTTAAGGATGTGTTCTGTCTCGGTGAAAGTGGCACACTTTAAAGCATGTTGTACCACTAATTTGCATTTCAGATGGTTTCTCTTATTCACTTCACTAAATACATCATGGTCAAAAGATTTGGCAGTGACACAAATCCTGTGTTTTGCTACCGTTTGTAGCTTTATCTAGAGACAATTCATTGTTGCTAGATCATTGAGCATAGTGATTAGACCCTTTTAATATTTCAATGCAAAGACAAAAGGAGGATGATTGCTACCATGGCTCCTGTGTCTTGCACATTGTAAAATATTCTGATACAGTTTATAAATGGGGGTTGCTTTCTCCCAAAAACAATACCGTGTACAAAGAATTGAAGCAAACATTCTTAAACAGCCTCTTTTTTGTCATGATCAAGATATTTATTTTCTCAGTATAATGGAGAATAAGATAAAAGCCCCCAAAAAATGGCTGAAAGAAAATAACATTTATATTTTGCATCATTGGTCAGGAAATGTTCCAGATCCCAGCCCCATTGAGATCCTGTAGTTGGTTTGCAGAAAGCGTGTGGAGAAACAGATGGCAACAAGTTATGATAAACTTTAATAAAAAGACGAGAATAGGTCTTCATCAGTCAGGATATGAGCCAGAAGTTGGAGTCGAGTATGTTGGGGAGAATTTTAGACTCGATGAAGTTGAAAAGTCAGCACTGAAAAAATTGACTTAAATTCTACACATTTGAGGCTTTTGAAATGCTTTAATTGCTCTTTAATATAACATAGAAACATATTCAAATTTGCAAATATGTTAAAGGCCATTAGATACAATATTTTTTTGTCGCTACAAAATATTTGGGACATGCTGTGTGCATTGAAATGTTTTCTGAAAAATAATGGAGTTAATTGTCACCTTACAAAGTATTGTTGCCAGCATATTTTGTTACGGTGTCCCAGATGGTTCAAAGTAATACACAAGTTGCAACACCACAACAAAAGCCACATTTTGTTGTAGTCATTTTTGTTAAGTTGTGATTTTTGTATTCTCTTCAACCGTCTGGCCAAACATGTTTTGTGTCATTAGTTTTTTCTTTTTCACACCTCCTGTCAAGAAAAGGACATTTGTGTGTCTGAGTTACCCTGCCATGTCGAGTTCTCGCTCAACTCTGCATGGATACGTTGGGTATTGATGATGGATGGATAGAAGGATTGAAGAACATAAGTGGAAACAGAGTTTATTTGGTCATTCATGTTTAACTCTGTCCGTCCGTCCGTCTTCTTCCGCTTATCCGGGGTCGGGTCGCGGGGGTAGCAGCTTCAGTAGGGAGGCCCAGACGTCCCTCTCCCCAGCCACTTGGGCCAGCTCCTCAGGAGGAATCCCAAGGCGTTCCCAGGCCAGCCGGGAGACATAGTCCCTCCAGCGTGTCCTGGGTCTTCCCCTGGGCCTCCTCCCGGTGGGACGTGCCCGGAACACCTCACCAGGGAGGCGTCCAGGAGGCATCCTGACCAGATGCCCGAGCCACCTCAACTGGCTCCTCTCGACGTGGAGGATCGGTACAGCGCCCGCTTCACAGCAGACGCTGCACCAATCCGCCTGTCGATCTCCCGCTCCATCCTCCCCTCATTCGTGAACAAGACCCCAAGATACTTGAACTCCTCCACTAGGGGCAGCACATCCTCCCCAACCCGGAGAAGGCACTCTACCCTTTTCCGGTTCAAGACCATGGTCTCGGATTTGGAGGCACTGATTTTCATCCCGGCCGCTTCGCACTCGGCTGCGAACCGCTCCAGTGAGAGCTGTAGATCACGCCCTGATGAAGCCAATAGGACCACGTCATCCGCGAATAGCAGAGACGCAATCCTAAGGCCACCAAAACGGATCCCCTCAACACCTTGGCTGCGCCTAGAAATTCTGTCCATAAAAGTTATGAACAGAATCGGTGACAAAGGGCAACCTTGGCGGAGTCCAACTCTCACCGGAAACGAGTCCGACTTACAGCCGGCAATGCGGACCAGACTCTGACACCGGTCGTACAGAGACCTGACAGCCCTTATTAAAGGGTCCGGTCCTCCATACTCCCGGAGTACCCACCACAGGATCCCCCGGGGGACACGGTCGAATGCCTTCTCCAGATCCACAAAGCACATGTAGACTGGTTGGGCAAACTCCCATGCGCCCTCCAGAATCCTGCTGAGGGTATAGAGCTGGTCCAGTGTTCCACGGCCAGGACGAAAACCACACTGCTCTTCCTGAATCCGAGATTCGACTATCCGACGGACCCTCCTTTCCAGAACCCCTGAATAGACCTTACCAGGGAGGCTTAAGAGTGTGATCCCTCTGTAGTTGGAACACACCCTCCGGTCCCCCTTTTTAAATAGGGGGACCACCACCCCAGTCTGCCAATCCAGAGGAACTGCCCCCGATGTCCACGCAATGTTGCAGAGCCGCGTTAACCAACACAGCCCCACAACATCCAGAGCCTTAAGGTACTAAGGGCGAATGTCATCCACCCCTGCTGCCTTGCCACCGAGGAGCTTTTTAACAACCTCGGCAACCTCAGCCCCAGAGATGGGAGAACCCGACCCAGAGTCCTCAGGCTCTGCTTCCTCAATGGAAGACGTGTTGGTGGGATTAAGGAGGTCTTCGAAGTATTCCGCCCACCGACGCACGACGTCCCGAGTCGAGGTCAGCAGCACACCACCCCCACTGTAAACAGTGTTGGTACTGCACTGCTTCCCCCTCCTGAGACGCCGGATAGTGGACCAGAATCGCTTTTTTTTATTTTAACTCTGGTTAAAATAAAAAAAGCCTTGTTTTCCTACTTCTTCAGTTTTAGGCTCAGACCAATAATGTAAAGAGGAAAATCTGCTTTAGGACAATATAAAATTTTTATGAGATTGATGAAGTTTATGTGACTTGGAAATTGTTCTTCATGTGAAAGTGCGGCTGCTGACGAGATGTCTGCGCTGGTGGAACCACACGCCGATCTGATGAATGACTTATTGAGCACTAGAATTGTGTTTTCCACCACAGAGACGCACGTCCTCTTCTTTCTCTTCAGTCCTGCTCTGCTCTCAGGCCATTGCACTTCTAAACCATGAGGAATGCCATCATGGTGCATTCTAGTACGTTTTGTACACTGGATTATTTCTATTGAAATACCTTTTAAACTGATTTATTCAACTTTTGCTTTTATCAAATGTCACTAAGCTATTGTTCAGCACGTCATACAAAAAAAAAATATCCTTGGCCATTTTCAATTTCAAGCAAGGTTCGCAGGGCTGAACCTTATTCTATCAGCTTTTATCTTTTTGAATGCAAACCTTTTCAATGCCATGTTGCAAAGTCTTCGTCTGTTGAAGTTTTTTTTTTTTTTTTTTGCCAGTTGTGCTTCTATGCAAATCCTAAATTGTCTGCCATGAAATAACTTGTTAATCATCAAATATCTCTGAGGGCTTATTACTTCATAGACTACATTAAATTATGAAGTCTAACCTAAACTCCAGGCCCCTCTCTGTGAGACATTTTCAAAATACAGCATTATAATAATATAACACACCCTCACTGGCCACTTTATTAGGCTTGTTTTGGGTCAGACTCCCTTTTGCCTTCAGAATGGTCCCAATTATTTGCAGCATGGATTCAATGAGGTTCCTCAGAGGTTCTAGTCGTTGCTATGTTGATACAATAGCATCACTTAGTTCCTGCAGTAATATAATCAAATTATCGCAGCATTTTAACAGGTTTATATAAACCTCAGTGGAAGGAAAGTAGAAAATCAGGAGTGGCGCCTTGCAGTGTTGCCAGTTATCACAGTCATACCTTTTATTTATTCTTTGTAGATTTTCTGATTGTGTCTAGTTGTTCTGAATGTCAGTGATGTAGCCCAGGCACTTGTTAAGAGTAAATAAATTAGATTTAACTTTCAATATGAGCTGATGATTTTTCTTTGGTGACCACAAATATATTCTTTTGTGAAGTAATCTTTTCATCTATAAGTTGCAAACTACTTGCTTTTTTATGACGGAACTTTCTATAAATAATGTTTTTATTAAAATTAAATGCATTCATTCCCATTCATGTAACAATCAATGTGTTTTTATTTTAACTGTTCTTTCATTTTAAAATAATAATAAAAAAGATTTCTTAGGGTAGATATAATCAAAAATGTGGAATTTTGGTTTGAAGGCTCATGTAGATTTTGTGGCTCTAAGCTAATTTTATTTACCGGTACTGGAGACAATGGCTCCAGAGATTCCAACGCTGGTCCTCAGGGACTCCTGTCCTTCATGTTTAGTGTATCCTTGCTGCCATGTACTTGACTTAAATTAATGAATGAATGATTAAAAGGCTTCTGCAGCACTTGATGACAGGCAGAGCAGGCCATGAAATCATTTGAATCAGGTGAGCTGGAACAGAGACTCTTCTAAAACATGCAGGGCAGGAGTCCATGAGTACCAGAGTTGGCACTAATCTAGAGACTTGATGCATGTAGTGCTCCTTCACCATAAAATTCGACCCAGACCTCTTTGGTGTTTTCTGTTCGTGGCATTGGGCAGTCGTACCTCAGTATTAATAGAAAAACTACACATCCAAAGATGCCCAGCTGGAAAGACTGAAGTAAGCATGAAGGGCTTCATCTGTGTGTAGCGGTTATTGAGGCACTGACTCCAGCCTCAGTCCACTCCTTGTTTTAGCTATTCCACAATATTTAGTTTTTAGATGAACCTGTAGATTTAGAGTAGGCCAGATTTGTGGAGTTCTGAGCAAACGGTTGTCAACGGATTGCTCCATATGAGCTGTGGATCTCTGCAGCTTCTCCAGAGTTACTATTAATGCCATCACTCTGTCTCTGTTACAGTGGATGATCATGTTCTGGCTGCAGGTTTGCAAACGTGCTATCCTGTTTCCATTTTTGGACGGGTGCATTGAATAGTGCTTTAGGATATTATTTTATGACCAAACTCTACTTTAGGCTTCTCCTCAGATCATGTAATCTTAGCATTTGTGCGGTGTTCCTCGGCTTTCTTATGATGCAGTTTGCCTTTTAATGTTCTCTAATAAACTCCCGAGGCTGTCTTCTACCAGCTGACTTTATATTGAGATTAAAATGCATATAATAGGACTTTTATTGCTGATTAGGGGACTTTTGAAGACCCTTCTGTGCACCTGATGTTGTTTAGGGGCAAAACGGTAAAAGGGGACAAATATATACTGCTCAAAAAAATAAAGGGAACACTTAACACAATGTAACTCCGAGTAGATCACACTTCTGTGAAATCAAAATGTCCTTTAAGAAACAACACTGATTGATAATCAATTTCTCCTGCTGCAACAGGTGGAAACTAGAGGCAATTAGCAATACACCCCCAATAAAGGAGTGGTTCTGCTAACGTTCTGACTCGTGAAGGTCAGAACACATCCTTACTTGAAAAGCATGTTTTCTCGTTTTTTCCTTTTTAAGGGTTCCTTGAGACTTTACCAACTTTATTAAGGAAAGTATCAATAATGAAGTTGTGTGCCTACGACCGTTTACTGTTCTGCAAAGCATGAACACTGAAACAATTAGCAGCAAAGTGTACATCAATGGGATTCCAACTCTCATGCAGTAATTGGATAATTGGATCCGCATACACATTACAGATTATTGCATTTTTTTCTGATTACTATTGAGTCTATCAAATAGAAGTTATACTGCAATATTTTTTGTTTATATTGCCTTCATCTATATTACATTAGTGGTTATATTGTATCATCTACATTGCAGGATCTCTCTCTTTTTAACACCATTTAACGCTCCCACACTCTTCTGTTATTTCTGTTCTAGCACTTTCCTCCTCCCGTCTCCTTGTTTCAGCTGCCACTCGGGTTGTTTTTCTTTTAATAGTCGGGTTCTGCGAATCATCAAACTCCTCAAAGTGCATATCTGAGCTCAGGACAAGAACATTGTGCGCTCCTATTACTCCTTTTCTGCGTCTGTGTGCCTCACCTCTACTTGTGGCTCTGAATCCTTTGGGTGACATTCTTGTTCAGCCTGTGTGACCACATTTCCCTGCTTGCCCCTTTTTTTTTTTTTAGTTTCCTGTCTTATTTTTGTCCTCAACCTAGATCTCCCTGCCTTTACTCCTCCATCTCCACTTCTGCTTCACCAGCCATGACACGCACCCCTTCGCAAACCTGCCCCACTCCCCTCCTCAACTATGCAACCACCACGGCTCCCCTCTCTCCAGTATCTGTCTCTCCAGCTGACAGTCTCCCATTTTTCATCAGTCCGTCACTCTCTCTTTTTTTTTTTTTTTTTTTTCTTCTCTTTCTGTGGCAGCTAGACGCGGAAATATGAAAAAGAGAGACAAATGTGTGCGGGGGAGGAGAAAACATATTCAATAAGAGACTTTGCTTTGGGGAGATCAGGCGAGGAGACTGTTGGCTTTCCTCCTGTCTCTCCCTGCTCCCCTCTCTCTCGCTGCTCTGGCTCAGTGCAAAGCATGTGTGTTGGTGTGTGCACCTCTCCCGGCTCGGCTGTTGTTCGCCGCCGCCACAGATGAGCGAGGAAGAGGAGGTAAAGCGGATGTCTCTGGCCAGAGGAAAGCAGGAGGAGTTTGGATCGGCGAGCGCGACTAACCGGCGGCTCTGATGATCAACGGCTCCCAATCTGTCTTTCACACACACACTCACGCACACGTGCGCTGTCACGCTCTCACACACACTCACGCCAGCTGGATGTCTCCTCGCTAGGCTGAACGAGAGAGAGGTGCTTTGGCTTGTCATTAGTTGAGGGCATGGGAGAAGATGAGAAGCCTTGACGCGTGTTTGCGTGTGTGTGTAGTGTTTGTGACTGGAGATGAGCTGGTACTCCAGGCACACAGGGGCTGCTTTTATTTGCTCACGGCTGAAGTGACTCTCACCTCCCGCTCAGAGTGTCACACAGGGCTTAACTCTGCTATTTTTGTCAATGAAATGGAGCAGCCGCGGGGGGTAATGGTGGATGAAAAAAGGAGGAGAGGCGTGTTGGGATTTCGGCGTGTGGGATGAGTGGATGTCTGGGGGGTGTAGTGGGAGCCACAGGCGGGCTGGCTACCACAGTAACTCTCAGTTCAGGGGAGTGAGGAAGAGTGGAAGAGGAGAGGGATGTCCTGAGGGAGCATCCTTCTCCTCATTCGCTGATTCTCCGTGGTAGTTCCTCACGTTTGAGAAGTCTCAGCCTTCCTCTCTATTCGTCCCTCCTTTGCCAGTTGTTTCTCGGCTCAGATTTGCCGTTTTGTCAGTGTTTTTGTTTTTTTCCCCCCATGTAATCTCACCGTGTACCTTTGGATATCTACATCTTACCGTTTCTGTTTCAATCTTCCAGTTTTCCCTTACCTCTGATAGTCTAGTCAGTTCAAAATGATGGATTCTAAGTCTCTTACTGACGCTTCGTCTCTCTCTGTCCAGGTGTGATTGCACAGAGGCTCCCTGGCTGAGGAGGTGGAGGGCTAAGCATGGATCTGAAGGAGAGTTGTGGCAGTCAGGGGAGCCATGAGAGCTTCAGTTTGCGCCCCACCTCCTGGCAAGCCTTTGCCAGTACCAGCACGCTACACGGCCTGCGCTTCATCTTCCCATATGGTCAGGCCGGCGCACGCCGCTTGCTCTGGGCTGCAGCCCTGCTGGCCTGCCTGGGTCTGTTAGCCATGGAGAGCGCCGAGAGGCTAGCCTATTTCCTCTCCTACCCTCACCTGACCAGTGTGGATGCCGTGGTGTCGAGCAGTCTGGTTTTTCCTGCCGTCACCATCTGTAACCTCAACACTTACCGCTTCAGCCGCCTCACCAGCAACGACCTGTATCACGCTGGAGAGCTGCTGGCCCTGCTGGACGTGGACCTGACAATCCCGCAGCCGCACCTGGCCGAGCCGGAAGTGCTCGCTTTTCTGCAGGAAAGGACCAACTTCACCGCTTACAAGGCCAAGGCGTTCAACATGAAGGAGTTCATGGATCGGGTCGGCCACGATCTCAAGGAGATGATGCTGTACTGCAGATACCAGGGCCAGGACTGCAGCCACGGCGACTTCAAACCTGTGAGTGGACTCGTGTCATTTCCTCCTTTGAATGTCATCTTTGGTCTGGGCTCAGCTGGAGTTGCACTTTTTCCAAAGTTTTCTCTCTTCTTGTGAGGTGTGGAAGCTACATGGCCCGAGTCTTTGCAGTTTTCAGAGGAGATTTTGTTTCTGCAAATAAAAAGTCTTGATGTATACTGAGAGCTGTACTTTGCCTTCCCATGGTGCACAGCTGGGAGTCTCCTAAATGATTTTCTCTGTGCTTCTCATGTTTCGCTTCACAGGCTGCCTCTCTGTTCTGCTAATGCATTCTGTGCTGCTGTCGTGTTGTTGTCCTCACCCTTCAAATAATAGCTTTGTGCTTTCTGGCAAATTCAGCACTGTGACAAGTCTGAAGTATTTTAGTTACTGGAGTAAAGTAGCAGTTTTGGTCTGGACCATTTCTATTGTGAATTCCCTCAAATCATCACAGCGCTCACTTTTATTTCTGCATTGAAGGATTTTATTTGTATTTCTAAGGTCAAGCATTGAAAAGATGTTTTTTTTTTTCTCCCGCTTTGCTTGATTGTTTGTAAGAGAAAAGAAAGTATTTGTTGGACAGAATGGGATTTCTGCTGTCTCTGGTTGGGTTTGCTGTTGGGGAGTCGCGCCCTGCTGTTTTTTTGTGTGTAAAATTAAAGTCGACTGCCAGGTGGTATGGAGATGAAATCCGGGCAAAACATGCGTCTGGCTATGCTGCTGAAAAGGACGTTATGATTATTTATGGCCTTTACGCTTTCAGCATTCAGCTTTATGCCAGAGCTAAGCGAACAGGTTTTGACACAAGCTTGGTTTGGTTCTTCACATCCACTTGTTGCAGATAAAACTCCCTCAGGCTGAGTGTTTGTGGAGTCCAGAGGTGATCTGTTGAGCTGCTGACGGCATAGAAGATCAACAGGCAGGAGAGGAGAATACTAAAGCTTGTTAGGCTCATTTGTCTATATTAACTTTTATAAAAATAAGTCCTGGAATTTTTGCGGTGGAAAAATGAGAATAAGACTTTAGTTACCTGATATCTTTTGCACCAGACAAATGCTTGTTATTTTAAAAGAGGGCTGCACAGTTTCATACTTCTAGAATGCAAGTGTGGCAAGTTTTGTAATCCACTGTTATAGTCTGATGACCTAAAGACTTAGGAAATCCATAGTTGCCTAATTTTGTTGTAATATATGGAACTGCTTCTGTTTTTGCACGTATAGAAGTGACTGCTCCTTAAAAAAAAAAAATAGAAAAAATATACAACCATGAGGAAAAAAGATGTCTTATTGTCACCGAGAATGAACATAGTACAAAACGTAAACTTGTTTGCCTTTTACTTTTGTCTTTAAAATGTTGTCTGATTTAGTTTGGGTTCGCAATTTTTGTTTAAGGATAAAAAAACTAAACAAATTGGAAATGTGGGCTGTTTTTTCTTTATTGGGCTACTCCCATGTTTCCACACAAAAGGCTATAAATTCTGTTTTATGTAAGGGCAGGGAAAAGGGGCAAGATTGTGCGAGGCTATTTTTAGAAGTCTGCTTCAAATGGATGTTATGGTATAATCCATAGTTTTCTAATGTATTACTGGTTTGCTGACTGACCTTCCTTAGAAAGCATGGAAATGCAGATTGAAACGGCAATATCTGTAGCAAGCCCTGACAAATGTTAAATCTGTGACAACTGATGCATCTCCTTCTTAATCGGATATCCCAGTTCTTAGGAGAAGCTTTAGGCGGCTATTGTTTTTTCATTTGAAATTAACATCCAAGTGGACACAGAATCAAGGTGTAGCAGTAATGATAGGAAATGAGATTTAGATGCAATCAGTCTCTATTTATAGAACACCTTTTATTTAAAATTAGGGCAACACAAAGTCCTTTAAATTACATAAAAACAGGAGGCAATAAAAAAATGACAAAATGAGCTTAACAAGGTTAAACATGGAGGAATAGTGTAGTTAGTGGAGGTGATATTGGTTTAACCTGAAAATTGGGGAATTTGGGTTTATCATTTTCCAAGTCTGTTTAAATATAGAACATTTTTAAAAAGTTGTAAGAAAAATTTAAGTTTCCAGATGGTTTTCCATTTTCTAAATTCAAATTCTGAATTAAATTCTAATAGTTTTTGATAAATTTACCCATTAATTTTTAATTTGACATAATTTATCTTGACTTTGCCAAATCACATCTTAATTTTACCACCTATGCATACGCCAAGTGGATCCTCAGAATCAAAAGAGGACCATTTTACTACCAATTTGGTCAACTTTAAATTCAAACTGAACTGTAGTTGTGCCTGTTTAGCTGGGTCTAAAAGGCCAAACAGAACATCGATGAAGATTTTTTTTTTTTATTTAAACTAAGAAATTTAAGTTACGAAGGTTTTCAGACTGTGGTTTGCAGATGCTGTATTTCCTCTAGAATACTCTTTATTATTTGAATAATAATAGAGTATAATAGAGTACAACTCTATAATTACAAATATTTTAAACCGTCTATCCAGATGCCTTCAAAGTTTTTGGACCCTCCAGAAAAGACTTTAATGCTTTTCAAACAGGTTAAATGGTTTCTTTATAAATGGATGGAATGTAGATGAAAACCTAAAAGGAGCCCTGCAAATCGGAGCGCTGAGCTCTACAACATGCTTACATGAAACTGCAGCTCGAAGAAATGCATTTAAAAATAATAATTAACGTATTTTTCGGACCATAAAGCGCACCGGATTATAAGGTGCGTTAAATATTCTTCATTAAAGTGTGTAATATCACTCCGCCCGGCCGTGTCCACAGCTTTCTATCCGTCTCTGTCAGGAGGACAGAGAAGTTGGTCTACACTGCCCTATTTCTAACATAAGGCCAAAATAAATGTAATTTTTATATTGAATTAATCTACTAGGTTTATTGTTGCTAGCACGTACTCCGGGCATGGGCTGTCTTACATGAATCCAATTCTAGTTTAGACATTACAGCCAGGCAGTATTTTAGACAGCTCAGGGGTCCTGTCAGGTAGTGACACTGTGTACATTACACATTTTGACGGATTTTTGAGCGCATTGTACCACATAAAATCAGTCAGTAAGCACAACGGTAATCAAGTATAAGGCGCACCGGATTATATATATTTTTGAGAAAATGTAAGGATTTTTAGTGCGCCGTACCCACTGAGCTATATTATACACTGGAGTGCTAATCGCCCGCTGTTTGAACGAGTCGCTTTGAAGCCACCAGCTGCCATATTGGTACTCCCTATTTTCCCCCAGTACCTAGGGAATATGTGTGCTACAGCATCGAAAAACGAGGATTTTCTCATGTTCACTTTTAAAATGTCAAATGCCATATACTTTATGTTCTAAAACTATCAAGTACTGAGAAAGTCATGTGCTGAAATATTTTGCATTTTATTTATTTAAATATATGTATTTAACATTTATAAATATATAAATAACAATATACAAAAACATATATTTACATATGTGTATACATATATATATATTTATTTATTTAATATGAATAACATGTAAAATAATTCAGCACATGACTTTCTCAGTACTTGATAGTGTTAGTAAATCCACTGATTGTAAAATTACCTGTGAAACGTTTTCACACAGCCAGAAAACTGCTTGTTGTTGCAACCAAATCCTGTGGGATTCTGTGAGAGTAGGGAGTAGCAAGATGGCGGCCAGTGACTTCAGTTTTTTGGCAAAATCAGCACTCCAGTGTATTATGTAGCTCAGTGGCCGTACCTTATAGTCTGAAAAATACGGTAAAGCTAATTGCTTTAATAATTGTAAAGAGAGCTTTTGTAAATGTTAGTCATAACATCTGAAAGCCATTTCTATGAAACTGTAAGTAAAGCAACCATAAAACTCAAATTTCACATTTTCCCTTCAGCAGAGGGATTGTGTTTTTAGCTGGACAGACATTGTTCTGTAAGCACCTGCACAACACAACGTGAGTAAATGACTCAGTGCTGCTACCACAGCAGACGTCAACGACTGTAACAGTGGGGACTCTGCGTCCTCCATACAGTAAGTCGCAGCTTCTAAGCCATGCGTGCATCCATCCAGCCACACGATGATTTAAAGTGCGTGGGGGTGTAATTGTTAGTCATATGCACATGTTTCTCTGTCTCTAGGCTCACGTTTATTAACCTTTTTAAACTGCAGGCTACTGGCTGTATACTTCCTACATAATAGGAGCTAAAACAGATGCAGCAGTTGATGCACTCGCAGTGTAAGCAGCGTAATGAGGCTGTCCTCAGATTTGATCCGTTTTCATTAGCTCATTGTTTTGTGGAGTGGACTCTTGTTTTCATTGACGAAGTGGATCAGTGGCATTATCCTGCCTCAGCTGCATGAAATTCAAGTCATTAAAGCCTTTAGGTCTGTGTCGGTTACTATTGGATTGATGTCTTCATGTTTTATCCTCAGACATGCTCAAGTCGGGGAAGCTAATTGGAAAAACAACAATTGTGAATCACACGTTTCGCTGTAGTGATTATCAATTCACGCCTTCAGATGGATGCTTAGCCTGCAGCTGATCCATACTGCAGTGAGCTGTGGCAGCTCCACAAGTGCGGACTGGTCTGCACCCGTCTGTTAGCAGAACGTGTGATTTTCACGAAGAACTTTTAAGCGTTGGTGCAAATCTATCTTTGCTCTGTATTTTCCCTTCCGAGTAGCCCACAGGGGCTCCATTTAACTCCCCTTAGCTACCATCTTACATGTTGTGTGACACATCTTTCACCTCAAACCATGTTCAAAGATAATCATGTTGACAGAGAGGCTACTAGAAGGCACTGTCATCCTCTTTGCCCTCTGCCTGTTGCTGCCGCTGAGCTCCTCATGACTTCTCCCCTCTTCTGTCTATTAACTTGTCCCATCTTTCCTTTCCGTTTAAATTCTGCAACACTCCTTCATATCTCCATATCTGTTTCAGAGCAAAGTGAAATAACAAACAGGCACACGCATGGCCACACTCTGGCTCACAATTTCAGGGGGGGAAAAAAAAAAAAGGGTCTCGCTGAAGTACATGCATACATGAATAAGCGCACACACATGGAGAGAGCATATTAGCATGACACTCCAGGGACCCGAGTCAGCGTTTGAGTGGCACTGTGATGAATGACCGTGGGGAGGATTATGGGGACGCGGGAGTCGGTGTGATGTGACTGATGGAACTAGAGCATTGCACTGCAAAGAAGGGGAAATGGAACCACAGTGCACATTCCCGCTAATACGTTCTGTGCGTCGCCTTGGATAGTTTTAAGCATTTTTCAAATTTGCAAACCGCTCCTTTTTTTTAATTTATGTTCATACGTGAGTGCCTTGGCAACCTTGACATGATTCTTTCTAAATTAGCACTTTGTTTGTTGAAGGATGCTTTAAAAAAAATGGGGCCACATCTCAAAGAATATCCGTCAACCCCCCCCTGAGAAAAGCTTTTCTCACCTTAGGTTCAACTTTTCTGCCAGTATCCTCAACTGATACAGTGCAGCATGGTAATATGTGACTGTGCGTTAGTGAAAAAAGTTGTTGGTGGATTAATATAGCAAAAGAAAGCCTAGTTTGTTCACATAAGCCTCTCTAAAATAGACTTGAATTATTGTCACATTCTTAAAAGTAAATATATCTCTAATATTTTATAGTTGTATTACAGCAATCCTTTAAACTGCTTGGTCATTTTCTACCATATTAAACGTTATTTCTATTTTCAGTCGAAGCTAAAAAATTAAGGACAGCAGGACAAAGCAAGCAGCTCTTTGACTACATATCACTAAGCTTTTGGAAGCATTTACTTGTATTATCAGTTTTGGTCCTCTAGAAATTGTTGCAATTATCTTTCTGTTGCTATTATATTAACTAAAACTACATTTTGTAAAAGATGCAATGTAAACATGCATTAAAATGTACATTACATGTATAACCTGTGTGCATTCTGAGCCGGTGTCTCATTATTGTAACACATAATAGCAAAGATTTTATTGGGGGGTGGCCCTTCTATTGAAAGTAGGCTGAGAAAGGACTGCAGGCCGGAGTCTAACCTGGGTCAACCACATCGAGGACTAAAGCCTCTGTACATGGGCCCCCTACAATATTACAAAAAACTGCTTTATCCAGGTTTATGTATCAATGAAAAATGAAGAATATTTACTTCTGCAACCATCCGCTATTACCATCTAACATAGAAAGTACTCCTGGGTCAATGTGAGCTTCTGTGCTTTCTGTGTCTCTGCTCTGTCTTCTCTAAGCCCCAGTGGGTGGAGGCAGATGAGCGTTCACACTGAGCCTGGTTCTGGTTCTGCTGGAGGTTCTCCTCCCTGTTAAAGGGGAGTTTTCCTGTCCACTGTCGCTTCATGCATGCTCAGTATGAGGGATTGCTGCAAAGCCATCAACAATGCAGACGACTGTCCACTGTGGCTCTACGCTCTTTCAGGAGGAGTGAATGCTGCTTGGAGAGACTTGATGCAACCTGATTCCTCAATTAGGAAACTTTCTGACCAACCTGTATTTGATTGAATTTGACTTTGTAAAGTGCCTTAAGATGACACGTGTTGTTAATTGCCGCTATATAAATCAAATTTAATTGAATTGAAAACCTGTTGAATATCTTTAGTGACCAATGCTATACTCAAGAGAGGGTGCTGGGGACACCAGAATTGGCAAATGGTTGGGTAGCAGCAGCATGACATGCAGAAACATAAACCATAAAAATGTAAAGCAGTAAGCTAGATCTTAATCAAAATTTACTTAAAACATTTGTAGCAGTATATGGCAATAAATTATTTCTTTTGGTATTTAGCAACATGTAGTTGTAGTACACTCTTGTATGTTGTATTTGTCATATTATGCATATCCTTTTAAGCCTTTTAAAGTATTAGTAATAGTTTCTGCTTTGAAATTATTCCATGCTTTTAAAAAAGTGAAGATTTGAAAGTGTTTCTGCTACAGACTGAAATACTGACTGTAGATATGACAAATTGGTGTGCACCAGAGGTCAGGTTCATGTCTGAGGCCTCTTTGTGAAACGATTGAGTCAAAAATGTTACACTTTGGGATCATGATAAAGATTGTTTTCTGCATATTAATGCTATGGATTTTAGCTCAAGTTTAAATTATGCGTTTGTGGGTCACTCAGTCAATCTTTAATAATTCAGTATCATAATTCAGTTTACAATTTAGCAATCCGAAGGAAGTTTTTTTTAATTTTATTTTGAATAATGTTGTATATTTCAAATAAAATCAAAGTTACTTTATGCAGGAATTCACAGGAACAGACTAGAATGTTATGTAAACAAATATTTTTTCCAAAACTGCTTCACTGGACTCAGGTGATCAATCTCGTTTCATGCAGGTGTGAAATCTGGCTTGATTGGGAGTCAAAGCTCCAACTGACACGTCGGCTAGATACCCAGGAAGAGAAGAAATGAGTCTTTTCCTCTTCCTGGTGTTCTTGTCACAGCGGGTGGGTCCTGTTGCTACAGTGTATATATAGATTATAGATGGACCGATAGATATAGTGTCTTGAGACGTATGTTGTGTATTGGCACTACATAGGTAAACTGAAATGAAATATTCAACCGTATCTTGAAGATATGGTGGAATAAATGGATTTCCATCATGAAATGAAACCTCATTCATCTAAAAAGGTGAAACAATTATCATTAATGGTAAAAGGTAAAAATAACCATCTTGACCTCTCTGTTTGAAGAGCAGCAGCACTCCTACTTTTCTGTCATTCTGACCTTTAACTCAGACTAATCCAAGGTCTTAGACTCTCGCTCTATAAAGACTTTATTCAGGCTCAAACTGGAATGCTGAAAATTACCTTCTGTGTATGACCTTAAATTAATAAAATGGGAAAAATATCACATCTGGGACACCCATGAATTCTGCATTACCCTGTTCGTCAGTAAATATCTCTTACAACTAAAATAACTATACAACTATATCCAAGCATTTGACAACATTAACATAAGGTTAGTTATTTCAATGTTCAGCATTAATGCTTTTCTAAAATGATAACATGCATTGCATCCTGGGAAGTCATTGATAGGGGTTTACCTTACTGACCAATCAGACTGGAGCTTTTGAATCAACTTCCAGTTGAATGAATTGAAAAGGATCGTGCATACGGCTGGCTTCATCCATGCTGTCTCCTTTCCACCTTGGGAGATTTTGCTGATGGTTTATTTCTTTTGCTGTAAAAATCGGCAGACCTAACAATATAATATACAAAACAGATAGGATAACAAAAAAAAAAAAATTGGCTCACTTTCTAATACTTTAGTTTTGAAGCCACACAAATTATCATTCTGTGTTTACTGCTTAAATCCTAAATATATTTACTGACATTCTTTTTGTTTTCTTGGGGTTTTTCCAGTAGTAAAAACCACAAACTTATAGCTTTGATCTTTAAACTTTTTAAAGTTTACAACAAGCTCTGGGAATTTGTGTTACTGTTGAAAGACATAAATTCTACTGCAGGTTCCCAATGGAGAAAGGAAACCGCTTGTTAGTGGCAAAACATGAATACCGTGCAAAAGGAGACTTTACTTTAATAGCTACATTTATTTTTCTAATCTTCACAAACAAACATCAGTGTATGTGGATGAAATGACATGTTATCTCTTTGTGCTTTCGCTGAGATTTACTTTGACTGCCCTACTTCACATGAAATTAGGATTTCACATAAATGTCTGTAGCTCTCACAGTAATTTTAAAAGCAGTGTTGAGTGAGTAACAAGTACAGAGTAAACTGTCCTCTAATGTTGGGATTTTAGTAGATTGTTGTTAAAAGTAAAAGAGTGACTTCCCCCCCTCAGGTGAATTTGGTTAATGTGACATACCAGCAAGGATTAAATCAGAATCTATTTTTTCTTTGCGTTTTGTATGACACATGCAGTAGGATTATATGCTCATTTGTCGGTACGTGCAAAGGGCTTTTTAGAAAAAGCCCTTTTTATAAATCAAGTTTGCAATGCATTTAAAGCAACATTTCAATGTCTCATGTGTTGATCTATACTTAAGGGTAATGTTTACCCTTAAGGGTGTTTTGCCTCCTGCAAGTCTGTATCTTATCTGCAGGAGGCAGGATTCAGAGAAGAATTTTGTCAATTTAACTGGACAGAAGACAATTTCTTAGGTTGTGAAAATATTTTTGAACCAAACTACCCATAACCATCCACGTTTGTGGTTACGTTTAGATAATCTATAATCTAAACTAAAACTGATTAACCACCCTGACAATGTGATTGTGTCGGTGCAAGAAGCTTGTGAGTGTGCGCGTCTTATTGGACTTCCTGTGGCCCTTGGTTTGTTTTTGCTGGGTGTGATTACCACCTTGATTAAATGCTGATTGATTACACCGACAAGGCAAATCAGCGTGTCTGCCACAGTGAATCAGCTCAGATTGCCTCTCTAGCGCTCCCTGCATGCTTTAGTGATGTATAAAAATACCCTGTGAGATAAGCGGGCCAGGGAGGATGATATCATGCTCGCAGCCTTAATGTGAAACCTGATGGCAGATCTTGCATCAAACAGAAGCTAATTAGCTCCTCATCCCTTGCTCTGACCTAAGCCTTGTTGGAGCAGAACCATCAGTATAATGGTTTGGCTGGTTACAGCGTTGGTAATTAGCTGGTACATGCAACCTGTGGCCTTAGCACTTCAGCGGATGATTATTGGCTAGATTTGCCGGTCTTCAGCCAATGGCAGACCTCAGGATTTCAGTAACGCATTATAAAAGCTTTCCATGGCCTTTTTCTCCTGTCTCTATCTCACTAACTGCGTTTTAGCACTTTTAAAAAACGTTTCTCAGCATTTGAAAGCCCTGTGCATCACATTAGGTTTTAGTAGATGTACTGGATTAATCATCACGCCGATGTGGCATTACAGTGGCATTTTATATTCCCAGCAGGCATAATGGCTCAGTATTTTAAAGGGCATGGAAAGCACCACCACCCACAAGCTTTTCCCCCACCTAGAATATCCTGTATTGGCAGTAGAAACCTGTGCTTTTCTTTTTTTTTTTTTACCAACTCATACGACCAGGACTGTAGCCACAGACAGCTCTATATGGATAGGTCCTTTTATAGCAGGCAATGCAGCTGTCTGGCGTGCCAGAATATAGTAGCTTGATGATAAAGTGTGTGGTGTGATGAGGCTTTAAGGAGCAGGATATTTTTCCTGATTGTTTATTTTCTAAGATTGCTGCATAAGATATAAAGCTCTTACTATCCATATGGGTTATATAAACCAAGAAATGATTTGTTGTTCTTTGAAAAACAAATGGAACAGGATCTTTTTGCATTAGGTCCACGTCACAATTTAAAGGTAAATCTGAAAAGGCAAAGGGGTCGTTTACACCTAGAGATTCAAAAATAGTTCAAAAATACTTTATTAATCCCAAAGGGAAATGAAATGCTGTTGTAACTCGTGTTACTGGGGTTGTTTTAGATGGAATGGCAGCGGGAAGGAAGGATCTCCTGTAGCGGTCTGTCTACAGCGGACCTGGAGAAGCCTCTGACTGAAGACTCTCTGTTGTTGTAAAACAGTCTGATGAAGATGATGCTAGGGTTGTCCTTAATGTTCTTAAATTTATGAAGAATTCATCTGGAGAAGTTCTAGAAGGGTCCCCAGAACAGAGCCGGCCTTCTTTTATAAGCTTGTTGAGCTTCTTTAACTAAGTTGCACTGATATGATTTTGCATTTATAATGGTTATATTGGGTATCCTCATCTATAAATGTGTTTACATCATTTTAGATATTTTCAGTTTATCACAAACTTAATGTACATTCTTTAGAACTGAACATTTTATCAGTACTATTCACCAACATTTGTCGATAATGAATTACTACAACCTAGATTTTCTATTGTTAAAAGTTCATTAGGGCTGGTTCATTGGAAGAATTTATTGGCCATCCCCGCTTGGCTGAGTCAATCAGATACATTTTTCTTGAATTTTCTTTTCCAACTGTTCATTTAGCCTGTACGTTCATTTAGTCGTTATAATATAACTGCAACAGAATAATGCAATTAACTCCATTTGATAAAATCTGGTGATTTTATTACGTCACCTCAATATTTTCCCTCTGCAAAAAAGTTTTTGTCTTTTTCCCCCAACACCAAATGTTATTTAGCTTTAAACTTTGTAAATTGAAACCATTAGCAATGTTTCAGTAGCTGCATGGGGTCTTTTGTAAGTGCATCTTGTGGGTTGCCATGTTTGTGCAGTTTTAGCCCAAAGTAACTCCATCTGGTTGTTTTTAGCAACTCGCTCTTTGTTTACTTGAGTTTAGTTCAGCACATTAGAAAATCTTGCAACGGCGATATTGGTTGCAATATATTCCGCCTTCTTTCTCATCTGGGCTTCCTACACTCAGTGACCTTTAACATTTTGGATAATATCATTTGTGTCCAGTGTGAGCATCTGTTGCCTTAGGAATCTGTCCAACTGGATACATATTACATTAGGATGTGAAACGCTGGTTCATAACACTTGGAATGTATAAGCCAACAATTATTGCGCTGTAGGTATGGGTAACTTTCACATTTGAACTGAAACGATACCAGGTACCAGGGAATCTCCACCGGTACTCAACAGTCCCTATTTTTGGTATTTTTGTGTGTTTATGTGGTAATAAATGTTAATTAGTTTATTAATACAATCACAATTTTTCAATTTAACATTTATTTTTCAATATATAAACTTGTTTGGATCTAGAAATGAACCTTATGAAATAATTTATGAATTTTAATTAGGGCTGGGCAAGTTAACGCGTTAATTTCGCGTTAATTCATTAGACTATTAACGGCGATATTTATTTTATCGCGCATTAACGCATGTTGCTCACATGCTTTCAGTCAGTGTCAGTCAGCAGGCACTGCTGTCACGGCAGCACTCTCCCGCTCCCCCTCCCCTCTCGTACATGGCTCAGCGGCGCCAGCCAATCAGCACGCAGGCTCAGCCTGGCCCGCCCACTCAGCTCTCACACAAACTTAACAAACAAACAGCTGTGAGAGACCGCAGCAGCGAAAAAACATGAACAGGGGAAGTAGCACCGTTTGGCTTTATTTTAATACCGTAAATGAAATCAAGCTGTATGTTTTGTAAAAAGCCGGTTCATTTCAGTGGAAACACAACAAATTTATCTAAGCACGTGAAAAAACATGAAAACGTCGAGCCCCAGAAACGGAGAGAGGAGACGAAACTTCTCTCACTGCCCCGACACACCCACAGACGTCTCTGACTGAGGCGTTTCAGTCCTCCAGGGAACATCCAGGTAGATCAATGGATGGATGGATGGATGGATGGATGGATGTTACTGGAGCCCACACATGTAATTAAGACCTTGAAAGAACCCAGTACATATATTAAAAAGTGTTATTTAAGATAACATTAGCTAATCCTTTTTTTATCCCACGACGGGGAAATTTATAGGATTAAAGCAACAGGCAGGTGCACACAACACAGACAAAATTACATAAGGATTGAAATATATAAGAGGTGGATTAGCGAAAAAACACTGAACATAACATTATTATTATTATTATTATTATTATTATTATTATTATTATTATTATTATTATTTAATTGTAATAATAAAATAAAAACCACAAAACCCAAAAGGTCAACAGTTTCATGATACATCAAGCTTAGGGACTGGCTAATATACAGCAGGTCAAAAAAGGCCATATTTTGGCTGCAGTGCTGCTGTTCTCTTATGAAGAAAAGATCAACTAGTGCACTAAATTCAATAGATGGGTTGAAAATATCCAGTATAAAATAAGTGCTACAAATGAACACTTTTGTTCATATGGCAGCAGAACATTAAAATAAAAGTGCTCTTTACACTACTTTTGAATTCATTCTTGGAGTTTGATTAATCAGGGTGATTCATCGCGATTAAATATTTTAATCGTTGCCCAGCCCTAATTTTAATTCTTTGTGTGAAAACGCACTATATAAAACAAATTTGTACGAAAACAGCAGCTATTAGAGGCACAGAGTGAACGAGGCGAATAAGGGATTAAAGCTGTGTGTGAATCAAATTCAGAGAATTATTTTAGTGCAACAGTCAACCAGGTTTGCTTTGTTGACTAGATAATGATGACGTTACGCTCTTGTGCATGCAATGCTGTGTTCATGTCCGGCATGAAAATTTTGCTACTTTTCCACTCCCTCAGTGCCACAATGATGCGTTTAGGTACCGAGACATCTTATGTTTATGTGAATGGGTACTTGGTAGTACCGATGGAATTTGGTTGGTACCAATAAAAGTTCCAAATTCGGTACCCATCCCTATTGCACTCTAAACAATATTTTGGTTCATGACAATTGCTGATTTTTGCCATAACTATTTATTTGCAATATATTGTGCAGCCTTACTTGAGGTCTAATTTGTAGATCAGACATTGCACATTTACACTTATTGTCCTTAACAAAAAGTTGTTCTACACAACACTATGTGCCTGAATGTATTCATCACTGATCCCCGTTTGTTGAGCTGATGATTGTCTGTTGGGGAAAAAAAGACCTATTTCCCAACCATAGACATTATGCTCTGTAAATGATCAAGTTTATCTGTAAAAGCAGTCAAGATGTAGATATAGTTCATGGGCACATGCTGTTAGACAAAGAAATTGTCCAACTAGGGCTGGACGATATAGGAAAAAAAGCATATCGATAAAATATCAATATCGATAATTATCAACAAATTCAAATTTTTTTTAAGTGCAGCCCTGGCCCCTAGCCCTTGCTTAGAGACCTGTTTTTAGCTACAGAACAGAAATGCTGAATTCAAACTGAACCCTTTATTCAATCAACGTTTTACCAAAACTTAAAGTTTAAAAAAAAAGAACAAGCTTCTTGAACTCTTTAAAGGTGGTGTAGCTTGGTGACGGAGCGTTCTTGGGTCTGCGTTTGTAATTGGTTGGGAGGATGTAGAGACTAGTATTAACCTACAAGATGGGCTAGAATGCAAAAAGGAAAACTGTTCTGCTATTGAACTTTTTATTGACCTTTTTCTCTATTATCGATATACATTTATCGATCGATATATATTGTTATTGAATTATCGTCCAGCCTTATGTCCAACACAGTCAATTCTTACATCTATCCACAAAAAGTTGTGCACCTGTGGAAGAGTGGCTGTGCACCTGCAGGTGACAACCTCACGCATGCACACCCAACACAAACACACATATTTGGAGGTGCACAGTTGTAAGAGTGGCAAGAACGGTAGAAGGCCTTAAATGCACAATACCCAAGACCAGCAAGGCGGGTGGAGCAGGCTTCAGAAAGCCACAGCAATCCCAGGCAGACAGACACCAGGAATCATCCCTAGCAGCCATAGACCTCACACCGAGGTAGGTCATCAGTGAAGCCCAGGGGCCTCACTGATGACCATCAATCCCACAACCATGATGGCATATTCAAAATATTTATGCGTGATGTTGTCTGATACAACTTTGTGTAGCACAACTTTAAAAAGTGTCACAAAAAGAAACGAGGAACAAACTATTAGGGAACATTCAGATCTGTCATGCAGCTACAGTGAAGGAAGATGGACTGAACCAAAACTTTGTCAGCTTATGCCTTTTTCAACAAAAATAAGATGCATAGCTTGTGTTGGACTTAACTGAATTACCTGAAATGTCAAGCTCACTGTAAACATCACCGGTACTGGAGAAAAATCAGCTCTTCCTGCCACCAAGATGCAACAACACACTGGTGCTGTCGGGACAAATTCCTTTTTTCCAACATCTGTGCTTTTATGGGGCATTCACACACATATCATACACTGGATTGTCTAAATAAATAAAAACTGAT
This sequence comes from Fundulus heteroclitus, assembly GCF_011125445.2. Taxonomy (NCBI): domain Eukaryota; kingdom Metazoa; phylum Chordata; class Actinopteri; order Cyprinodontiformes; family Fundulidae; genus Fundulus; species Fundulus heteroclitus. The sequence goes on from NC_046376.1 coordinate 10,221,096, forward strand.
TGAAACCTTTTTCAATCAGTTTTTCAATCAGCAAGATCAGCAATATTGACCATTATCTCGTAGCTTTATTGTTGTATCATCCACCCATTTAACCAGATAGATGGATGTTCTATAAAGGCCAAATTCATTGTTTCTCCTGAATGAAGCAAAAAAAAAAAAAGTAGCTAACTGGGACTTTTGGGTACTGTTAAATGCCTATTATATATTGCTTTAAAGATGTGAAAAGAAACCTTCTATTTGGCATTTATATCTTTTTGCCATTGTGCCATACCTGTATGAAACTGTGACTCAGAAACGATGGTAAAGGCCAAATTGTGATTTAATGTGCACAGTTACACCCCTTAAACTCTCTTTTTGTTGAAAAGAAGGTTGAATCGGATATTTTCCCCCCTGCAAAAAAATTAATATAAAATGTTTTTTCGTGCAGTGTATTTACCACAGGGGTCAGAAGACACAGATCTTTGGCTTACTTAATGATTACAATGATGATCATTATATATTTCATTTAACAGCACATGTCAGGCTTGAGGAAACTGTAAAAAAAGAAACTGTGTAAAACAGGTAAAATGAAATAAAATTAACAGGTACGGTTTCTTAAACAAGTGAGTTTTGAGTCTTAAACAGAAGGAGAGAGTCAATATTGCATGTCTGGCAGAAATTGAACCCGATTGCAAATTAAACATCTAAATTATTGTAAATGCATAATTTTTCTATTCAAAGTATATGCTAATCGTTCAGCACAGACCAAATGAAAAGAAAGCATTAATTAAACATAAAGAATTTAGGTTAGACATTATTATTTAATGTAAATTGGCACAGATTTTATCACAAACAGCAGGAGAAAAAAAAACAGAGCATACTTCCAAGTCCTATTGGTGAAAGTTGTTGTCGAATAATCTCTCTCTGTCTTCTAAAGTGGTCTCAAAATGTGACTAATTGGTCGTTGACTGAAGCCCCAGGTTGGGGATGTTGGCTGGCATCCACTGCAGTGAAAAAGAAGGAGCTGGAGGAGAGGAGAGGAGAGGAGCACACAGCCCATTACCTCAGCAGGCTGTCTGGGTACCCACTTCATCGTGGCCCCAGGAGGAGGGGGAGATGAAGCGTGCCTATGTGTGTGTTTGTTTGTGTATGTGTGCGTGTTTTTTTTTTTTTTTTTTAATATGAGCTGCTGTGTGTTTATATTTTTTATGTGTGGGTTTGCGCCATAATGCGCTGTCACATACAGTCAGGATCGGATTGTTTTGCATGTCTGGGATCTGCAAGCTGCTTGATGCATTTGCTATGAGTTGCTTTTAGCACATATTGACTTATGCTTATGAAAACAAAGGTCAAGTGGCTACTTAACTCAAATTTCTTTGGCTTGTTTGGAGGTTGCTCATAGAAAATTAGATGCTGCCTGAGACATTAGTTAATCTCCATGAAGTGCTGCCGTGCATAGCTTTATTGATTGTTTTAAAGAATCTAATTTCTTGTTTACCTGTGTGTGCCGACAGTAAAGTCTTTCATGAACTGTAGAGCAGCTAATGTTGGCTTACCTCGTGATTCAGTTCAGTGCACACAGATATGTAGAATCCTCTAATTAAATCTGTTTGACTCAGTGTAAAATATGAATGTCTTCATCTACTTTCTGTTGTGGATTGCATTTAGTAATGTGTACTGGGTGACCTGCAGCTTCCTGAATCTTACTGGGTAGATTCTCTTCTAAGCATACGTTTGGTTTTGATGCTAATTTATACTGACCCTTACTGCCAGTTGTCAAATAAGATGGATTCATGTGACATTAAATTGGGGTGGCCGAGTTCAGCATAAGGAGCGAGAATAAAATCCAGCTGCTTTGCATAGAACTGCACAACAAAATGTCTGAACATTTACATTTACTCAATACCTCATGACATAAACCTAAACAGTTTAATATTGCATTTTGTTATTCCTTCCAAAATTAATTACTGATTACTTGAGAATGAACAGCTGAAGATACCAAATGTCCTCAGGAAAATGTAGGGCAGTGCCCCATTTCTCGACTTCAAGCCAAGCTATGGCCCCTGCTCCAGGTGGTCAATCTAAATAATATGATTATTAGCAAACCAGTCCTACTTTGACCTTAATTAAGACACAGTCTGGCAAAATTAATTTAAAAATGGATGGGTAGATGAAAGTAGAGGAGTAGATGAGGCTGCAATTAGGTTGCCTTATGAAGTGACAGAACTTTCTGGATTTAACTGAGCTTCCCCTAGTTTGAAGTAACTGCAGTACAGGTAGCTGAACAGCGGTGGTATGTTAGTCACCCTTGCTTGTTAAAGAAGGGGCACACAGGTAGAAGATGGTTTTTAAATTCAATACATTTTCAAGATAAAATATCCCATAAACTGCAGTTAAAATGCAAATCTTGGCAGAACAGTCAAGTCGCATCTAGTCGGCAGAAGAACTGCATGTTTACAACTCATACATACTATTTTGGGTTTATTCAATAAGGCAGTTATTTACTGTTATTGATGGACTATGATTGGAACTATTATTAACTATAGTGATGGACTGTGGACTTGTCCAGGGTTTACCCCACTGTTAGCACAATGACTGCTGGAGGTAGGCGGCAGCCAATTATGGCACATCCACACATTGATTTCTTCTGTGCACTTACCCTGCACTGGAACCCTGCAGGTTCATAGTGACATTGTATTGTAGAGATGTGTGTCGTCTGCATAGTTATTGAAACTTGCTGTTTGTGATCTTAACTATAGGGAGCAGATATTGAATACAAGGATGGCCAAGATGGACCCTCGTGGAACCTCACATGTGATTTTTGTGGTCTCATATTGTTACATATTGACACAAAAGCATCCCTGTCCTTCAAGTAGGATTCCAACCAGGTTGATCCAGTTTTCCAGGCGCTCTAACAAAATGGAGTGATCAACTATGTCGAATGCTTTGTTGAGGTCTAATAATACCAGCACTGTGGTTCTTCCAGGCTGCATTTATGGAAATGTCATTGAACACCTTGACATGGGTGGTCTCAGTACTGTGATGAGCACAAAAATCTGAATGACAGACATGAAAGGCTGATCATTGTTAAAAAAAGGTATTTAGCTGTCGAAGCACAGCTTTTTCAATATTCTTACTGATAAAAGAAAGCTTTAAGATTGGCCTGTAGTTCTGCAGGAGCAGCTTGTCCAAATTGTTCTAACAATGGTTTGATAATTACTGTTTTTAGATGTTATGACAGGCAAAAGTTTCTGAAAGAAAGCTGGGGGTAAACCATCGAGACATCAGCAGGAGGAGGAGGTGCTTAATTGATGTGCAATTTGTTTTAAGCTTTTGTAGTTTATTAGGCAGAATTTGGACCAGTTTTAGTTGGAGCCTATTTTAATATTGGATTTGATATTGATGTACAGACTGCACCTCTAATCTTTCAGATTTTCTCAGTAAAGAAGTTGGCAAATTCATTGCAGACCCTGGTGGAGTGGAGTTCAGATGCCACAGTCACAGGAGGGGTTGTTAACCTGTTGACCGTGGTGAACAAGGCACATTATTAATGTTTGTTTTTTCTGATGAGCTCAGTGAAGAAAGATTCCCTCGCATTTTTCACTTGTAAGTGAAATCTGTAAAGTCTCTCTTTATAGATGTCACAGTGAAGCTGGAGTCCAGTCTTTTGCCACCTGCATTCAGCTTTTCAACACTCTCTTTTTTCACTTCTGACTGGTGGAGCACTTCTTCACAGAGATTCTTTTCTTCCCAGATACAACCTTCACTTTAAATGGAATCAGTGATTTCTGAAACTCTGGTCTGAAAGTTATCTTCCAGCTCATCTATTGAGTTACAGGGCAAGGTAGAAATAGATGAGTAAATGTGGTTAAATGTTTCAGTAGCACTGTCCTTAAAATGTGTTTTCTGATGTCTCTTTGGCTAATTATGCTTTTAGAGATAAGTGAAACGTGGTCAGACAGGGCAACATCAGTTACAGTGGAAATGTTTATACTAGGAGTCTTCAATTCTAGGCCTTGACGTCCAGTGTTTTGCAGCCTTTAGGTGTGATCCTGGTGAAACACGCCTTAATCAAATGGCTTAATTAGCTCCTTAACATGCAGTCCTGCTAATGATCTAATTATTTGACTAGGGACACATTTGAAAGCTACAGGACACTGGACCTCAAGGACCGGAATTGAAAATCCCTGGTTTAGACTTTTACTGATGATCAGATCCAAAATGACCCTGGTTGTGTGTTGGCTGTTTAATAAGTTGAGTCAAACCAAAATTTATAATTTTTTTTCATAGTTCTTTTGATCCTCTGTCAACGTGAATATTGAAGTTTCCTACAATAAACAGTCAAAATTAACACATACTACAGGTAAAAACATTTTAATTGTGTTTTGGGCTTGGATGCGCATAAACATTCGGAAACATGGCTCAGCCAGGGCCCTTTACCCAGACAGCCAAATATTCAAGATTGAAATTTACCCAGAATCCCCTTTTTTCACTTTAGTGAATCACTAAACAAAGTGGGCACACCTCTACCTCTCATTTGCTGTCTGCTCTGACAAAGAATCAGAAAATGTGCCTCACATATTCCATCTAATCATGTTTCTGTTAAAAACACAACATCGAACTTATGGTCAGTAAGGAAGTTATTGATCAAAAATGATTTTCCTGCAGTCGCTCTTGCCTGTGATTGTAAGATTTTACATTCTGCCTGCTCCAGTGGATGGCACTGATTTAGGTGATAAAACAGATTGGTGACCTTCCCGGACTTTGTTGGAACGTGCAACTCAACATACAGAATTTGCAATGCACGCTACTTTATTGTCCAACATTAAATGGCCAAAATGTCTTCACACAACTGAACTGTTCAGGGCGTTTTAACGATGTCATTTGCTGTGTCTTTTGTATTGTCAGGGCACAAGATTATTTTAAGATTGTACATGTTCATTATCTTCCCCTCCGATTCAGTTATTTCCAATAAGCGGCTCACCAATATAACACACCCTCTAAATATGACTCAAATTCAGAGTTAACTTTAACACTTTAATCTACCATATTTAATTTAAATATGGTAGATAAATTATTACAGGATTCCAGCGCTGGGCCCTTGCTGCCCACCACACAAGTTCCAGCCTCAAAAAGAGCAACCCCCCCCCCCCCCCCCCCCCCCACATCCTCCTTTGGCTACTGGCAGCCTCCTAACAATAGGCACAACCCCAAAGGAAAGGGTGCCTCCTCCTGTGTCACCAGTAGAAAAATATTCCACCACTTAGGTGTTTATCTGTATTTTGCATTTGAATCCTTGTGTGCTTTAAGTGTCTAAGTAAATGCACGCATCTACAGTACAAATGGTCCAATAATCAAACTCACTTTATCCCTTGATCAGTTGAACCAGTTATTTCTTTTAAGATGATGTTGTTTTATTGCCCAGCTGTAATTCAACTTTAACATTATTGCACATTTGTGTGACAGTTTGTGTGACTCTGTTTGTGTGAAACCAGTTTGTTATTGTAGGACTATGAATTGTTGCACATTTTTCACATCAAAGATACAGATAAAATGTAGATAGAAATTGTTCGGGATCTTGAGAGAAACGGAACGTGTTACAACTGTGATAAAAGGCTTGTTGACAAAAAAGCTGTTGCAATGCACTGATTTTTTTTATTTTTTTCAAAATGTCAAGTATCACCAATTTGTCTCGAAGCAGCAATGTGAAACATTAACAGAAAGTTTAACCTCTCTCTAAATAGCCTGTTTTTCTTGCTCTGTTAAAAATGTTTGGACTTTCTGATTTGTGACTTTGTGTTGTCTGCAGAGATCCTGTTTCTTCTAATTGTTTCTTTTTTGTAATGCATTACATAATGTTTGAGCTGTGCCTTAGATGCTGTAGCTAGTCGTGATGGTGGGTGGGGGGTGGGGGGTTTGAAACCCACTCTGAACAGGCTGACAGACTCCTTCAGAGTTCCTTTGTCCACCTGTCCTTTTCTCTTTAATCTCTGTAAGCTGTCGACCTCTTTTGATCTTGGCGTCCATGCTCACCTGAGAGTTGTGTGCTCAAGCCCTTAAGTTTGTTTGCTTGAGTGATGAGATTTCAAGGTGCTTTATTGGAAAATGACCACAACCTTAATGTAGATCCAGACATATGTCGAATCATTTAGTTTTTCACCCTTTTACTGATCCTTGGCTCTCATCTCACTTTGGGAATGTATTAGATATTTGCTAAATAATTTGCAATCATTCTGGAATCAGTCTTCTAACTGAAAGTCACTTCATTGTTTAATCGCCTTAACACACCAAATCCGTTAGATATTTATTCTCTAGGATACAGGTTCTTTGTATGTTGCTTTATGAACTACAGCTGCATTTTTCCACCACACAGTGAGACTTATCTCTTTGCTGAAATAAATACCAGGATAAAGCCTGTCAAGATATCCCTTTGACAGCTCTCCTGCCAGCGCCTCCCCTCCCTGTCTCCAGGTAGGACCGCTGTGCTGATGGAAAGGATCTCAGATTGGTGTCAGGACAATGTGCTGCCTTTTTGTCAAAATGATGCTTGTGTTCATGACTGGAATTCGCTTTCATTGGCCCCACCTGGCCAATGGTGGACTGATTCTCTGTCTTCCACATTTCTTTGTTTACACGCAGTCTGTCTTCCAAATAAGTATTGGGCTGTGTGTTTAAAGGACGACTGTCTCAATTCATTTGGGCTGATTTATGTTAAAACCAAAAAGTGTGTTGGCAAAAGATGCCTGTGTGGAAAGCTTTAAAAAGGAAGGTTGGGTGGGTAGGGGGTATTTTGAGTGGTGGCAAGAGGGCAATATTGTGATGGTGCATAAAGTATAATAGGGGTGTCCACTGGAAATCCTTATGAGCCTGAGTCTTAGCTGGTTGATTTGTGCCCCCGCTTCAATGCAGGTTAATCAGTGACCGAATTTCCTGCAGTATTTCATCAAGCTCTGCAGAGGCTTGATACTGAACCATTCATTTGATATGGGTGTGGATAGGTGTATTAACCAGAGGAACACAAATGGGAAACTGGCTCTTGAGGACTGGAAGATCTTTTTTTTTTTTTTTATTAAAATAGAATAAGTTAACAATTTCTTAGCTTATCAGTGTGTTCAATCTTATCCTCTGTGTCCAAGCTTTTATACCAGTATGCCTTTTGATGACCTGCAAGCAGGGGCAGAGCTAGAGTGGGGTGGGGGGGGGGGGGGGGGGGGTGCAGATGATTGACATGTCACAATACCAGGTCACTCCTGTAGAGTAGTTGGCGCTATGTAGCACAAATGGTTGCAATCCAACCAACTAGAGTAAGAACTTTACAGTACATAAAAGTATCAATCAAAAACTGAAGACAGAATTGCAGAAAATATGAGATGTGGAAGAGCAGGAAGATGGTTTTGTAGGATAAAAGGCAGGAAACAGGAAAGATTTGAGCATACTGGACCTGATAATGACTATACTTCATTATACTTTTTTTAAAATACAAAAGTATAATACAGGGAGTTGTGTGACAACTGTGGGGAGGATGAAACACTAGAGCTTGTTATATGGGTATGTCTGAAGCATGAAAGAGGATTTACGCTAGCTTTGAAAAGATTTAAATAAAAGTTTAATATAATAACCCCATTGTAAATTAATGTATAGAGCAAAAACAGAAATTAAGATAAAAAGGAATAATAGAATTTGATATTTCTAGTATTTTTATATACATATATATTGAGGGAAATTTATCTTGATCAATCTATTTTGATAAGATATCAGTTAACTCTTTTTTTTGTTTTTCGTTTTGATCACACATTTTGATTGAAATTACTTTTTGGTTTATTGAATAAGGAAAAGACTAATTTCCCTCCAGACATACACACATTTGAGAAACCATCGAGAACCACACTCCAACCAGGTGGTGGCAGTAATGCACACCTCCAGTTTTTTTTTTGCCAACCTCTACGTACTACAGGAGGAAAAAGAGGAGTCAGAAATAATGGAGTCTGAAAGGAATATTAGGAAGAGGGGAGAGGGAGGAAATCGGGATTATAAATAAAGCATTGTTCTGATTTATTTTACACAGAAAAGTCCAAAACTTATACAAACAATATAGTAGGAGAAGGCTATAGTTGCACATTCATGCACCTCTAACGTTGTTTGTCTTCCAAATAAGAAAAATGATTATGCTTGATCATAAATTTGAAGAATGTGAAGATGATGTGCTGGAAAAGTGCTGCAGCTGTGGTAGTAAGTGCAGAGTGACATATGGGGAAGTCAGGAAAAGTGCATTATAAATTCAATAAGTTAAAACAAGATGAGCTATCTAGAGGCAGTGAAGAGGGTTGGAAAAAAAAGAATGCAAGTTTGAGAATTTATCATAAACCAGCATAAGTTTGGACCGGTTATTCACAGGTACTATTGACTTGGAATATATATTAGTTTAAGTTTGGACTGAAGATGGAAAAGTTATTTTCTAAACAGACTTGCAAATTTCTTTTTTTGCTTCCTTTTTCGAGGTCTTATGAGTACTAAACTTGACTGAGTGGAACTGTGTGCATGTGGGTTCACTGCAGTTTAAGCAGAGACCCATTTATTAAAGAATGTTAAGTTATGATTTCTTTTTTTTGTGCAGTAAATGTGACCTAATGGTCTATGGTAAGGGTTTTAAAAAAAAAGGTTTTTGCCCTCCTAAAAGGAAAGAGGGGTACAGTTAATAAATCCTTTTAGCTGATGTGAAACTTTGTTTTAAGGGGTTAGTTGTGATGGTGAAGTTGGGCATTTTCCTACTTGGACCTGGTTAGATAACCTTAGTTAGTTCTCAAACCCAGTTATCCGTACATTCTGGTGCACACCCTTATTGAGGGGTGGTAGGGGAGTAACAAAAAATACCCCCACCCCTTTTCCCCAGGAATAGCCTGGCCTCCCTGGTGAACCCCCAAATTAAAAAGCCTGGCTCCGCCATTGCCTGCAAGCTATATGTGTTGATTACTTGGACTTTGTCTTCATCACTTAGCTGACTTTTCATGAGCTTTAACCGTTGGAAACAGTCGGACCTGACTGACTTCTTTAGGCCCTAAAATGTGATTCTCCTGAGGAATCCCAAAATACCTGTCTGCAATTTTGCCTTCGGATAGTTAAACACCTTTAGTTAAAATCAATCAATTAGAAATTCACATCTTTGTCCAAACGCAGCAAATTATAGATTTGTGTATATTTTATTTGTTACTCAACATGTTGTTGTTCTTGTGCATTTAAATTTATTAGATTAGATGATTAGATTCAACTTTATTGTCATTACACAGGTACAGGTACACGGCAACGAAATGCAGTTTAGGTCTAACCAGAAGTGCAATAGCAGCAAGTGCAGGATAAACAATGGTTCCATAAGTACAGGACATGGGTTTTATACTGAATAAAAATAGAGATGTATACTATTATAGACAGAATTTTACTGATAGATTTGTCCTATGAGTATAATATATAGATAACTTAAGTTTGTTTGCTTGTGAACTAAATTTACAGCTGGATATGTACCGAATATAGTATACAGGTGGGTATTACTATAAAAAGAGTTTTACAGATATGTACAGATATGTATATATAGATAACTAGTACATTTATGGTGTGATTGATTGTTTTGCTGCATAATCCAAGTCAGTTTACGGTCACAGATTGATGGCCGGCCATTCTCCAACATTTTCTGCTTGAGCAGAATTCATAGTTATTTGATTATTTAAGGCACGTCATCTAAATTCTGTTATTTTTATGCTAGATGTCTTATGAAACAAGACCTAATTTTGTCTCTCATTGGACCATCTAGATGTTTTCTTAGAAATGGGAGACATGTCTTTGTGTGGTGTTCTTGTTTTGTTTGGTCAGAGTGGTTTAAAACTCTCCGCTGATGCCATTTTTGCACAGTCTTTGCTTTAATTGATGACTCAAGAACACTGGCCTTATTTGAAGCCTGCAGACATGAAACCTACTGGATGTGTCATCTTTGCGTTCTTAGAAATAATTTGGTAAACTGGCCAATCCTATGAAGGTTCACCGCTGTTGAAGGTTTGCTGCATTTGTGGATAATGGGCTCTACTGTGGTAACCCCCAAAAGCCTTAGTAATCCTTTAACTGTATGATAGCATTTCTGACTTTGCTCCTCGTGTGTTTCTTGAAATATTTAGACAAAGACATGATGTGTAGGTTTCTTTAAAGAGTTTTGCTTGCTTGGTATTGTGGATGGTTTCAATGGAGATTTAATTCAGCTGTCTAAAACAAATAGTCAATTAGTTCATCCATCTCAAAGCCATTATTTTCCATATAGAGCTAGTTTGTTTAAGGAATATTTGTTCCCCTTTAAATTAAATTATCTTTGCCTGGTATTAAAGTGGACATTTCATGCAAAATCCACCTTTATTAGCCCTTAAATACAATTAGTTTTGTAATTGGAGCCTCTAGGAATGCAGGAAATTAGAAAATAGTCTTTCCAGGTACTGCATAGATATCTTTATATTCTATTTGGGTCATATTTTTCAAGCTGTGTAGTTTTCTCTCTACATCGTTAAGTTTTTTTTTTTAACCATTACATTCTAGTATTTGCTGTGGAGCTGCTAAACAAGGTCATGGACTTCTGATTTACCATTTTTCGCCAATCTGCCATTTTTTCCTGATGCATTTTTATAATCCAAACTCAATGTCAAAATGTTCCGTTGTTGGGTTTATTAACTCAAACAATTCATCACACCGTCCCCGAGCATAACACCAGAAATGGCCGAACAGGGTGAAGTGGAACGCATTGCATTTCCACTTTATATAGACCACAGCTGAATGATTTGAAGGTGAAGGGGAAGGCATTAAAAAGCACATGTCCCCCTTTAAGATTTGTTAATCCCAAATATTTAAGTGACAAAAACACATAAGCAATCTATACTGCTTTATCAAAGACTCTGACCACCAGATCTTGTCTCCTGGTGTGACTTGTTATCATTCACTGTGCCTCCACCCTCGACATACCATGCGATACCCTTATCACTGTCATTCAGTAGTCAATCACCGTCTACTTCGTCGGCTGGTGTGGACGTACACACTTCACGTCAACACCAATAAGACAAAGTTGGTCATGACCTCTTTGTATTCACTATCATCCCCCAGTGACACATGCCCAGCAGCGGCAGTGAACTCTTGAACCTATTTTTTTTTTTTTAGGTGACAGCAAACTGAAGTGTGACGTTAAAAGGAAGAGAAGAATCTCTGTACCTCTGTGTGGCAGACCATCACCTGAGGCGTTACGTGCTGAGATCTGTTTACAGCACAATCTGTGCTCCATGTAACAGTGACATGCTACGTTTTCCTGTTCTAATGTTATTTTTAACCAAAGTGGACGAATTACAAACTGCTTCCTTAAAAATATTGTTTTTTTTTCTCCCTTTGGTCCATGGTCGAAATGTTAATGTAGTGGAAACTGCTTTATCCAGCCAATAAATGTGTTTTGACTTAAAATAATTAATTTACAGTTGTTAACCTGATAAGCCAAGTAAGTTATGATCCAGAGCTTATAACATATATTTCTAGCAAATTAACTTTATTTTCTTCTAATATTTTCTTTAAGCCACATTAAACAATTTAAGCTTTGTGCTTTATATAGTCTTGTAATGTGTTCTGAAGTTGTTTACTATTCTGCTGTCATAAATACCAGAAATTATAGTGCTAAAAATTTCTCTTAAAAAAAAATAAACATCATCCTTGTTCTGTTTTGTATGTGACCTGAAATGTTGTTAGAAAAATGAAGGTTTTCTTCTGCCGAGACCTGATTAAGTCTAAAATGAGCTGCCTTAACAGCCTCGCTGCTCCTTTAGTTGGCAGTGGAGAAAATAAAGCAGAGCCTACACAAAGTGTCCTCACCCATTACTATCATGGTTGTGTGAGAAACAGTTGAACAAGTTTTTATTCTCTTTCCAGCTTTACCTCCAGACGAACTGCGTTATAAAACTCTTATATGGAGCCGTTTGGCCTCGGGGAATGCCAGAGAAGAGCAACGCAACTGTAAGAAAACGCGACCTGATTGCACAGGCAACATGTCCCCTTTTCACACAGGAAGATAAATAGTTTAGAGCTTTGCTCACAAAATTTCAAGCATCTGTATGATTAAATACTCGGGGTGTTTATCAAAGGCTTTGACAGGCAGAACCTCTAAATTCTGACCTCTTGCACAATGTGCTCAGGGACTGAGCAGAGTTTTCAGCATTGATCTGAGCTTCTGAGAGCTAGATTCAAAGAATATGTTACATCTTCTAATTGTTTCTTGCACATCTGAAGCGTACCTATGATGCTTAATATTTTTTCACCTTTCCGGTGCTGCACAAGCAAGCAGCTTGTTTCAGCGTTCTCTCACTCAGTCCTGAGTTTTTCTCTATCAGTTTTGTAGATGTGTGTTTCTGTCCCTCCTTTTTTCCGACCTGCTTGTACACACACAATGGTAATGATCATTTTGTGTACCTGTTTTTAATTTTTTTTAGTTTTTTAGGGGACTTGTGTTCGGAGACCGCATGAGCAGCCAAGCTCTGGGCAGCTCTGCTGTGCCGCCTCCCACTGAGTGACTCGATATTCCCTGTGATCTGTGATAGAAGAGATGCAGGGCACCCGTGCGGTCATTGGATTTGCAACTGGAGAAGATAGAACACCCATTATCTAGGGAAATGTGAGATCCCTTTCCCAACAAAGTGGATTAATTGGTGGGAAGTTGTGGCTTACCATGCTAACTCAGACACACACTAAAACATGGATGGGTTTAATTTGCTCCAAGCCGACAGAACCCAGGAGTGTGGTTAGAGCAGAGGAAGGCCTGCCTGTGTTTGTGAATGATAGATGGGCACTCTGGGCACATTTATTTCTGTTTATTCTAAGAAACAGCATTCACAGCATCAGATATCTAGCATGTTTCTCTCACTTTTCCCCCCTCTTTCTGTCTTACTGCTTGTATACAGGAGAAGGAAAATAAAAAGAACAGGACTTTCAGTTTTCAGTCTGATATTATCCTGCTAAGCTTCTGTCAGCGCTGCTTGCTCTACCAGCTCTCTTTGGCATTTCCACTCGGTTCTGCTTTGGCAGTTGCTGTCTTACTTTTTCTCCTTATTCATTATTCAAAGAGCAGTTGCTTGGATGTCCACAGATCTGGATCTAAGCTCCATTCTGGGGTACTACAGGTGGCACTACACTGCGACTATCACCATTAGTAACTGTCTCTATCATGTCACGAAACAACAACACATCCCCTGCTGCTTGCTGTGATACTGGCTGGTGTTTTTTTGACGAGTTGAGTCTGTCTCTGTAAAGTGAATGTGCTGGTTTGTTGTCACCGTCAGCTGTGATCAGAGAATGTTTGCTGTTGTGGCGTTTTTCCTTTTAAACATGTACTGACAGCACACGACGTGCTGAAGGACTGTTTGATCGGAGATCTTACATGCACAATTACTCAGCATGAGTTCTTCTGGCAGACAGAAAGGTGAGCATGGAGGTAAAAAAAAACTGGGTCAGCAGTCTTGATAAAACCTTATGCCAAAATTGGTGTCCTTAAATGACTAGCAGGATTTACACAATTACTGCTAAGATTACTTTGTTCATTAATCAGTATTGATATTGCAAGAGTTTATGGTTATTCATGAATTGTTATTGGGGTCAAATATTCTACTGTGCACCAATAATCTCCTCTGGTGACCTCATTCTGACTGGGCTGATGCTCAAAAATAATTTTCCCAACCGTTGCAGTCTATGAATGGTGTCATGACCTGGCTCAAAGGCCCCAGCAAGAAAAGGAGACACGCCATATATAGGTGTTTTGAAATACACATTTATTCAACAAAAACCAAGTTTGAAAATCAAAGTTTTCAACACGAATTGTAACTGTCAGTGAAATCAGTGGTGTATGGCGTGCATGAGTGGAGTTTGTACGTTTTTTAATGTGCAATCAAAATCTACAGAGGAAAGGTGACAGCATACCTGTGGAGGAAAGCAGAAATACGTTAGTTGGTGTTAAGGGTTTGAAAAACATAACTGAGGCTGTCACTGGTTCCTCAGATATCCCACATCAATAAAAAAATGTTGCATAAGGTTGATGCTAAACATAACTGCAAGACTCCTGCAGGGGTCAGAGCAATGGTGTTGACAAGCAAAAAGTATTCATGTATGTAAATAATTAGTGTCAGTCAGCCTCATAAATTAGCAAGCATTTATTAAAATTCAGTCCCGATTCTTTAATCTCTCTTTGAACCAATTTTATCCCACATTTGAAGAAACAGAGAGATTCTGTGTATTTGTCAGATTTATTCATTTGGCATCACTAAAATTATTATCCTTAAAGGAATGTTTGGCGGAAAAAACAACCCTAAGAAGTAATGATTGTCACCATTAATTCTGAAACTAAGCAAATCCAAGCTTCACAAATTAGGCAAAAGTAAGAGTGTACAATTCACACTGAATCTGAAAAGTTGGTGAGTTCTTGGTCCTAACTGGGCTTTTAAAAAAATGTTTACCTGGTTCTGTTCTGCTTCTCTCTCAGAGCTACCTTGATGAAAGCAGCTTTGAGAGAAAGGAGTCCGGCCCGATCAACTAATTATAGTAAAACTTGGATAAAAGCATGTCTAGGAAATAGAATTACCATTTTATTTTTCTACCACGTTATTTTTAACTCAGAATTAAATGCAAACCATCCTTGTATAAAAATACTGTTTAAGCCCCGAAGCTTCTTTTTCTTTCAAATAATTGAATTAATTCTATAGAATAAATGGCAGGTTTATGTTTCAGACTTTAACCCAAAATTCATTATTTAGTCACTCAATTCAGGAAATACAGGAAATACTTTAGACATTAAAAGACATTTAGACATTTTTTAAATAACACTCCAGGGTAAAAAAAAATCATATTTGAAAGACTAAAAGGATAAAAAGACTAAGGGATAAAAGATTATGACTAATCTAAAAGGTCTCTCAAAAATATTAAGGAAATTAGAGAAAAACACTTCCTGTAGGAGTCAGATCTGGTGTTTGTCTAACCAGCAAAACTCAACATGCGCTTTCTTCTTTTTAAATCAAGGTTTGTAAATACAACCTAATTAAGGGGCTAAAACTGAGACGCAATCCCTTAGGTAAAGAAGTGTTCACTTTGTTAAAAAAAAAATCCTTGTAATATCTGCATTGTTTAAAGGATAACTCACTCCAAATTAACTTTTTTTTGCTAATAGACTCTACATGGATGTCTTATAGTGCTGTCTACATGTCCTTGTCAGTCGTTTGACAATTTACTGCACATTTGTTGAATGAAATCCTACTTTTGTGCCTAAAACGGACTGTGTGGCGCTCTCCTCATGTCTAACAAGTGTACTGCATATGAATTTTGATTCAGTGTTGGTATTGGCTCAAAAGATATTGCGACGTCACCCAGAAAAACTGACACTAGTAGCACTACCGCTGTGGGGTATAAAACAGGCTCCGTCTAATACATGCCTCCCAAGAGAGTTGAGTTGAGCTTTGTGATCTTTCTATTGCTTTTTTTCTTCAGGTTAGTGATTTATTAGCTTTGTATACAGTTAGTTTATTTACCTTGTTCTAGTAGCTATGCCCAACTCACATCCATGCACGTTTCCTGGCACCACCTCCTTTAGTTAAAATTTCACAAATATTCCATGTGGGATAAGTAAAGCGTTGATGGAGGGGTGAGTTGCCCTTTAAAAATAACTGAAGACGGGTTGCACAGTGCTAATTACAGTAGTGATGTCTGCACCTGATTTAGAAGTCTGTTGGAGTTAAAAGTTTGAAAACTAAATTATAACCCTCTCCAAAGTAAGAACTCCCCCCACTGAAAGTTTAACATCTCTGACTTACCCGTTGTTATGCTGCTAATATGTCATTGTTGTCAAAGTTGCAGGACAGGTTTGAATCGCTTCAGCAATAGCAAATACACTATTGCTTAATCTCTTTGAGCTTGCTCTGGTTTGAGCAAGTACCACTGGTGTTTTAATCCAACAAAATTAATTATCAGATTGTACTGCTAGTGGTAGGAAGCGCCATCATGGTAAAATCCTAACAGTTTTTCTTCTAAAACCAACTCAACTCGTGTTTGATTCAATTCCCAGATTTGCAAGACATCTTGAGTACATTATTCATTTCCAGGGTATGGTGTCCCGTTTACCGATTACCAATATAAGTTTACCTTGTCAGATTTAAAATTTGCAACATGGGGACTTCTGTGAATATATTTACCCACATCAAGAGTTGATGTTATTTATATCATACCGTCTTTCTTCATCCTAATAGGCAGAATAAAGCAAATAAATGTGATGTGGTTTATTCTAAAGAAAAACAGTGATTGTGATACTTTTATGGTTTGAACTGTCCAAAAAACAAAGCTTGGGGAGCTACAAACGGCATTTTAAAAGAAATGCATGTCTTCTTAGGTGGGTTGTTTGAACAGAAATCTTATTACCCTGGGGAAATTATTTGTAGCGTTCGAGCCCTACAGAGGGAAAACTGCAATGATGAAGCTTTTTTACTTGTGCATATCTGGTGCAATATTTTTCTCCCTGGTATACTAGTTTTAAAATATACTGATATTTGCAGCAAAACGCAGTGCATTTATTAGACCAGGCATTATATTGATTGAATATTAAACAGTAGTAATGTTTTCAGGGCACACCGATTGAAAAGACATCCATGAATTTAAAATATAAATGAAGGCATTGTGGTAATAAGTCCACACAAACCACCAGTGGAAGTGTTGACAGGCTGGCTGCAGTCGTCAGTAAATAGTTATTGTGTTCATCAGAGGAACAGCCTGAGGGAAGAAACTTTCTCAGTGGTGGCTTGTTTTTTTAAATAGGTCTGTGTAGAGCAAGCCTGAAAGTCTAAATAGTTTAAGTGCAGAATGTGTGGGGTCTGCAGAGATAATGGCAGCCTTTTTTCCTTTTTTCCAATTTTTCCCAAAAACTGATGTTGCTTAAGGAAACATTTGGACCCTGAGTTTTGTTACCAGAATGTTTTTTTTACTGATAATTTTGTGATTATTACTACATTTAAGATAAGTCATAGACTTTGAGGGATATTGCTTATTGAATACAATTTTTTTTTCAAAGTATCCCTTCTCATTGAAACCTCTTTTGCATCAGCAACAGACTTAAATGTCACAATTAGTGGCAAAAGACCTGTGTCTGAGAACATAATGTGCATTGAAATGAAAAGGAAACTGGTAAAAAAATGACAGAAAATGAGAATTGGAGCTAGCTGGTATGCAGACAAACATGTTTTTGTATGACTCAGTGCTTGTTTCTCTGGATATTGACCTCTGTAGCCCTGCTTAACTGCACTATTTAGCAGAAAAGGTACAGACATCCTCAATTTTTTGTTGCCTTTTTATGGAAACACCAACTATTATGAAAAATGTGAAAATAAGAACCTAGCTGTTAACAGAAAGTGAACAAAGGAGTTTCTGAACAAAGCATTTCAAAGACTCATCTATGTGTGACTGTTTGGATTATCATCTTTAGATTATTCTTTCTATATATGTTTATCATGCTAATATCAGTTGTGGGTAAAACCTTGCCTGTGCATACTTTGAACCTTTGTATGCGTCATACTAATGAATAACAGAGTTTAATTTCATCATGTAGTAGTTTTTCACACTGACTCAGGCTCAGGCTTGGTATCACTGAATAATAAGCCACTCTTTAAGGTCTGTAATTTTTCATCACTGCATTTGGAAGTTTACCCACATGACAGAGCCGACACTACCGAGCTGTCTACAGAGCAAATCCCAGTTTTTGCTCCATTGTTTTGTTTACAGTGATTAATTGGAAAAGGACTTTCCAAAACCTCTGTGTCCCCTTGTAATTTCCCCCGAGACTGCAAGTCCCTTATCATTGTCATGTTTACATTAAGTTATTTTTGAACAGTTATCGGTTGTTCGTTGCAAGAAAATAACTTTTCAGTACAGCTCCGTTTCTGGCAGGTTGCTTGGCTTATTGTGTTTTCCGTTAATATTCATGACCTTGTTCTGTTGGGGTGGATGTGTTGTGAGGTGGACCGTGTTGGCAGCTCACCAGTTATTGCTTGTAAGCCATAACATGCTGTTAAGTTCATGCTTTAAAGCTGGAACAATGCTGAATTTTTTATCACTCTTGCTCATACATTGTACATGTTAGCATGCATCACATGGTTTAATCTGCTTTTGTGCACAGAAGCTGCCACACATGTAACCTACACACTCCATATAGCTGTCAGTCTGTGCATTATTTGTGCATTATTTTCTATGACATTCATCTAACATCATTGTTATATACTCACAAAAACTGAAACTCCTTCTTGTTTTAAGAAGTCGTAAAAAATGCCTTTGTGCAATGTTTGTTTAGCCTCACTAACGTTTACCAAGGTAAATACAGAGCTTTGCATACTGCATCCCATTAAACACCAGACCTCAGACGGTCTCGTTTCGCTGCAGTAATATACTCAGTAAAGCCTCACTTTAGCTCATCAGGTTTAATGAGAAAATAACTCGCGTCAGTTCTCTGGCAAAACATCTGAAAATCTTTGAAAGCAAATCCAATAGTGTGGCGACTGAGCTCATATTCCTACAAATGGCTGCTTTTTATTTTTAGGCTTTTCGGGGTGTTTGCACATGAATTAGTTTGCCGACTATAATTTTGAATGTCTGCTAATATTTTCCTTCTTGAAGTCTGCTTTTGCATATCAATTCCTGTGGCGCCTCGTTTCACATGAGTTGATGCAACGTGAGATTTATACATGAAGGAAAACTTTTATCTCGGCTGGAGATGATTGTAGTCAGAAATAAGCGGAAGAAATGAAATGGTTTTTTTTCTTTTTCATTAGCCAAGACCTATTTACTTTCATCTCATCTCTGTGTCTTTTAAAGCTATAGAAGACAAAAATCAGCCAGTTCTATAACCCTTAGCTTAGGCCTGAGATTGAAGAATAAACTACCCTTGATAATGTTTTTACTGACCATCTGAAACACGAGTCAACAGTGTCTGTGTCTGCTGTTGCATGTAAGAATGTTTTCAGGCATTTGTTTTTAAGGGTGAGGGAGCATACCTGTTTTTACTATTTTTTTCACTCCTAAAAACATGATCATCACCACAAGTGTGTGTGTATATATATATATATATATATATATATATATATATATATATATATATATATATATATATATATATATATATATATATATATATATATATATATATATATATATATATATATATATATATGATCATCACCACAAGTGTGTGTGTGTATATATATATATATAGATATAGAGATAGATATAGAGATAGATATAGAGATAGATAGATATAGATATAGATATAGATATAGATATAGAGATAGATAGATATAGAGATAGATAGAGATAGATATATAGAGATAGAGATATAGAGATAGAGAGATATATAGATATATATAGATAGATATATATAGATAGATAGATAGATAGATAGATAGATAGAGATATATATATATATATATAGATAGATAGATAGATAGATAGATAGATAGATATATATAGATAGATAGTCACTGAATTTTAACAATTATTTTTAAAGTAAAATAGATATTACAAATATTTGCTATAGAGGTCGACCGATATATTGTCTGCCCGATATCTTTGGCCAATATTTTTGTCCGATTTTTTATGATTTTTTTTTCCTGAATTAATATTGGCTGATATCGATTCATTTGCGTATTTGCCAGCCATGCCTTGAGATCACGCGAAGCACAAACATTGAAACTCCACTCTTGGCAGAGAGCGGATAGTGGTTGTAACTACGACGAGGGCACACGTTCAACTTTTGATGATTTAACTGTCTAATTTAGCTCAATCCGGCCTTTGAAATTCTGTCACTTTCTCACTCTGAGCTGGAGGAGACAGCAGTGTTTGTCTGTTTCTGTATCTACAAACCCACGTCTGATCGCCAGCTGGCGAGCTGCCACTGCTGTGCGTGTATTTGTTTTCATGGAGAATTATGTATCCACATAAAAGTAATTACCAATCACTACGCGTACAGCTTCTAAATTTACATAATGTCTAAACATTGCAGTGGTGGTCAGTGTTATTTTTTTTCTTCTCCCATTGAGCTAAAGAGGCTCTTTTCTCGCTGTGACAAAACTAAGCCATGCCTTTAGAGCCGTGATGCATGTTTATTCGGTGTACCTTTCAAAGTACGTTCTGAAGCTGATTGTTAATATTAGTTAAAATAAAGTTTTGAGACCTGTGTAACATTTATCATTGTCATTTTTATCATGTAAATGGAGAAAGAAAAAACAATATCAGCCTCAAGAAGCGGCCCAAGAAGAATTGGCAGCACATATTGGGTATCTGTTAGACCAATGGCAGAATAATCGGTATCGGCCTTAAAAAACCTGGATCGGTCGATCTCTAATGTGCTGGTCCCAACCTCTTTCACAGTTAGAACTGGTTCAGTTAAATTCAAACTGTCCGGTTTGGAAATGACTCTCTTCATCTCCGCATTTGTCCGGTCAGACAGCCATGCAGAGGCAGAGTAAAAGAATCTGATTCTCAGTCGGCTGTCTAGGTATTACTGCAGTGCTGCATCTCTTACTTGCTGTGAGTCAGGTGAATTACAGTGGAAAATTTGCATGAACTTGCGCTATTCAGGTGGGGGCTTAATCTACCAATGTAGTGTGTTGCAGCGTAATGTGAACACACACACAGGTCTAATGTAGTTAGTCTCCAGCAGCACTCATTTGTAGAAACAGCACCTGAGTGACTGTTTCTTACAAAACTTAAGGGTAAACTCTGAAGAGGTTTATTAAATCTTCTTATATGAAAGACAGAATAAACTTGGGGCGGGAGATAAAAAAAAAAATCTTATCAGGGATTAAACTTTAGATCAACCACAACAAAGCCTCACATTATATCGCCCACAGCCTCTGGTGAAGGTACACAAATTCACATATAAAATTAGTTTTTGAGGTTGATGGGGGGGTTATTCATATCACACTCCCCCACACATAACTTTTCTATTATATAACATAAACAGACACCAGTTGTCATGTTTTCTTTGTTTTGTACTGATTGTAAAATCCTGTATAAGAATGGATCAGTGTAACACTGACTGGCTTTTCACACACTGTGTGACTCCATCCCTGCTCCTAATATAAATCCATCAGGATCAAACTGTTCCTAAGGTAGTTGTGTACTTACATTAACTGTAGGAAAGTTTTCACAGTCTTACCCCAAATACGGGGTTTTCCCATTTTCATTGATCATGGGGGAAACTAAAGAAAGTGTTATATGGTGCATTACACTTTCACATGTGCAAAAAATGGTTGCATTAATCTGTCCAGTAAAGGAGAAAATTTATGTTGGGTTTGTTGTTTTGTACCAACACTTCTGTCCCATTCCTGCAGGATGTTTCTGTATTTGTAGATTTTATACCCACTCCTAATAAATTTCAGACCTAAGATTGTTAGATTGTCTTAAGATTTATTCTCAAGTCCTGATAGATATTTTTTTCCTCTAATACAGATATTTATATCAAGCTAGACAACCATGTTGAATTTTAGTGGTCATAGTGATGTAGAAGATTCACATGATCAGGTTCTTTCATTTTCCACTGGACGTGTTCTCCATGCAGTATTCTTTGTTCACTTGTGGTTTGAAGCCATTAACCTGCATGAGTAACTTTGGCTGAGAATAACTGGAAATCTAAAGTATTTAAATATTAAGTTGACAAGTCAGAGATGGGAAAAGTAAAAGATAACACAACTTTAATAGATTACATAGATTTTGTTACATTTGATCAAAAGAAATAAAATAATGGACCGGAAAAGAAACACCCATTCTGCAGAAGAGGCTAAATATTAGCATTGTGAGGAGCAAGGTAGGCTTTGTTTACTGACAACTTAACTTTAAAGATTCAGTTAAATTAAACATGAAACTAAAGATCTATGAAAAACTAGCCTAAAGTCCCATAGATAAAATTATATATAAGTGTTTTTTCATAATTATTATTTACACTACCCAAATTACAGAATAATTGTCTTTGAGACTTTATCTTGAGTAGTTAATTGAGATTCAGCTCCAGGCTGTTCAGTCTTTCTGCAATTATTTAAACATGGATTTTTATTTTTTCATTACAGAACTGCTCATTTCTCTGTTTAGAGTTGCTTTAAATCAAATTGTGTTTTAATCATCCTATTAGGTTTTTTTTTGTGTTTTTGCAAACATGGAAAACACACAAACAAATTTACATTTAAAAAGTGTTAACTGAGATTGGATTGCGCTATTTTCAACTTGGTGTTCTAATTATGCTGTAAATAATGAATCATGTGCGTGAGTGTGAGCATATGTAGTCAGTTATAAGCTGTGTGATGGTCTCTTTATATGTACATCTAGATTTATTTTCCCCATTTTCCTTTATAGCACCAAAACTGATGGCAAAAAAGAAGCTCAATGAAGGAAACTAAATCTTTAGGTTCTGTCAGTTGCACGCTTAGACCATAGGGTTCTAAGCAATACATTGATTTATATGATGGCTCAAAATTTCTTCCACCTGAGACATGAAAATTGCTGCCATGATGTCAATGTCCGTAGAAAATTCTAACCATCTAGATCTGATTTACTTGAACCTTTTTTATAACGCTCCTAAAAGCATCACTCCCTCTTCCACTCCAGGGCAGAGGCTCATCAATGCACTCTGTATTGTGTCAGTAGTACTTATTAAACAGCCCAACAAGAATTAGAGATGTTGCATAAATAGACAAAGTACTTATT
Organism: Fundulus heteroclitus; assembly: GCF_011125445.2. Classification (NCBI taxonomy): domain Eukaryota; kingdom Metazoa; phylum Chordata; class Actinopteri; order Cyprinodontiformes; family Fundulidae; genus Fundulus; species Fundulus heteroclitus. Next base: position 10,243,848 of record NC_046376.1, read on the forward strand.
AGTGCAGAAGAAAACATATGTATGGAAAAGTGATAAAAACAAAAAGCTTGAACAACCCATACTTTTTTCTCTGAGTCATCTTTGAGCTGAGAGCTTTGTAGCAATCTAATTTGCTTGAGATTGCTGTATACAAGGAAGTTAAGAATAAGGAACACAGTTGGTCTTCAGTTTTGAACAAATTATTAATGGGCAAACAAATCAAAATATAAACATTATCGTAGTTAATCTTATCAACACATGGTGAGTAATTTGGCTGTGTTGTTAAAAAGCTTTCATTCTCAACTCTGCAGTGGCCATGTCTGTTTTTAAACTCACTCATTGTGACTCATGTTGCTTGAATTGCAGATTGTTCTACAGATTCCTCAGCCACAACCTGCTGGATTTATTCTAAACCTAAAACAGTAGCCTGAGATTTGTGTTTTCTCTAATCAAAACTAGCATCTGTTTGGAAAGCTTCTTTTCTAAACACTGCTGACTGAATGTAGGTCTGATGTGGTCAGTTTTTTAGTAATCACAGGACTGTTGGCAGATTATAGATCATATAATTTTCTTTTAAAAACATAATTGGTTGTTTTTTTGCAAAGATGTTCACCAGGCTGTTCAACTGTTGAATTGTTCCTTTTTGCAATACTTACCAACAGTTTTCCCCAGCATTAGGTTTTAGGTTATAAACTACTCTTTCTTCATCTGTTTACACATTGTGAGCTTGGCATTTCACTTTCTTTATCTATAATATTGATTATTGATAAGTTCATCTTAACCATGCACAAGCATATCTGTCTAGTTTCCCAGGGGAGATTTTTCCACGAAAGAAATCCATTGGTATTGTTGATCTCTTTTACAAGGATGTCCTGGCCAAGATGAGAAACAGCACAATGTACAAGGTGCAAACCATTACATTTACTAACACTAACAGTATTTTTAGATTATTTACAATAACAACAAGGTATAAAACATAAAAATAAAACACAAGAATGTCACTGGTGCAGGATGTGACTAAAACCTCTGATAGTTTTTGTTTAAAAATAGTTAAACAAATGAGAAACTTCAACCTTAACCTGAACTGCAGATCATTCCAACATCATGGGCCAAAATAAGACAAACTCATCTTTTCTGATTGCATGCACAAAGGGCACCATAAACCAATTTGCAAACCAGTCTCTGTTGCATGCAAAGAAAAACACAAAGGTTTAGATATGTTTGGATTAGATTTCACAATATGACTATTTATACAACAAAAATGTCACTGTCTAAAAAAATACCTTTATTTGTTGTTTGTACTATCGCTCTTCCATAAAAACATGATTCAACCATTGTCTTTGCAGCCACAGGTAATTGAAAACCTGTGTTATTCCACTACATCAGCAATTTTCTCTGCTGTTTGCACCTCAATTTTGGACCACCTCTGTCTGCCTCCTCGCTTTCTACTTCACATTTTAATAACTTTTTTGTTTTCAACCGTAGCAAAGGTCTGGGCCGCTCTTTTTCAGAACACCAATTCTTGATCTCTCTGTGAGCCCTACAGCTGTGATGGTGGCTAAAATGGAGGCTTGAGGTAAAGGGTTACTGGAACCAGGGAGCAGCATAGATATATCTACAAGCCTAGAGTTTGAGAGCTGTAATAAAAATAGAGTAGGTACTGGGTGCTGTCTACTTTGCATTTACAACCCACTATTTATTATTTTTCTCAGCTTCTAAGGTTTTCTTTACTCCTTGAGATTATGACACTGTTTTTGAACCGTTTTATTCTATAAACATAATAAAATCTGCTCACTTACATAGAGGTTCAAAACCTATGTCCTTTGCATAATATGATACAGCCTAACTAATACCAAAGCAGATGAAGAGCTGCAGGCTGAAAGATAAACTGGTATATCCAGCTTGATAATTGGGTGCATAACAATGTTTTTGTAAATGGAGGTGTAGCTTGACTCACAGCTTATGCCATTCTTTCTCTACACTTGCTGATTATAAAGTGTTGTGATTAGCATAATTCTGTTATTCCACCCATTCTTCTTTATACTTATCCAAGATTAAGTCACGGGGGCAACAGGTGCAGGAGAGAAACCCGACATCCCTCTCCCTAACAACAACCTCTGGCTCATTCTGGGGGATCCCAAGGTGTTACCTGGCCAGATGGAATATATAGTCCCTCCAGCCCTCAGGAAAAATCTAAAAGAAGTGTCAATGGGGCATCCTGGTCAGATGTTTGAACCTCTTCAACTGACTCTTCGATGGATAGGCAATAGCTCTATTTTGAGCTCCCCATGGATGACAGGGCTTATTTCCCTATTTCTAAGGCTGAGCCCTGCCACACTCTGGAAGAAGCTGATTTTTGTCTGCTTGTATCCGGGATCTCGGTCTTTTTGTCATGATCCGTATCTCATGACCATAGTTGAGGACCAGAACGTATACGGAACGGTAAATCGACAGCTCAGCTCTATCTTCACCACAACAGACCAGAGCAGCTCTCACATTACTGCACATAACGGCCCAAGTTGTCTGTCCAAGCTACTTAAACTCCTCTACTTGAGGTGAGACTGACTCTTATCCCAGATTGGGCAATCAGCTTATTTCCAGTCAAAGGTTGTGGCCTCAGACTTAGAGGAGCTTACGAAAAACCGAAACCCATGACTCTCGAAAGATGTGAGCGACTTTAAAGAAAAACAAACCCAAAGTGGCTAATAATAAGCGGACTGGGCAACACTGAAGCACACATACATGAACACAGCCCATTTCATAGACGATGATGAGGTGATGTCATGGATTGTATATTGTTTTCATTCTGCTGAGTAAAATCCAAACGTAGCCTACCAGCACACAACGATGCAGTCGCTGGTATTAGCACTGGACATCCAGTTGATGGCTCCTTATCACCAATGAAATGTAGAGAGCACATATAGGTGTCTTTGGTCATATTTTCCACAGTAAAGCCCTTTGGCTTACAAGCTTGTATCCTACATTGACATTTATCTGCATTCTAGAATGGAAAAAAAAATTCATAGGGTCACGATCATTATATCAGGAATGACTGCGTAGATACCGTTGCCATAATATGTCTGTTGAGGCAATATTCAGTTCTATGTTTGACCCATACATATAAACTATGCTTTACTGCTCTTTAGTCTGAATCTAAACACACACTGAATCAGCACACTGTGCTGTTTTAAATTTAGCAATTTGACGTCATTCGTAAAAAAAAAAAAAAAAAAAAACTATTTGAACATACTTTATTGGAAAATACTTTCCCTTTTTTAAAGACTGGAACCCCCACCGCAGTCTCCAATGGTGTTATCCTGGTCCTCCATGCGACATTGAAGAGTCGTGTCAACTATGACAGCCCTGCAATGTTGGTATTTACCTTCCTAATTTCTGTTGAAGTAAGCTTTACCATGGATTTTTTTTTTTAGCATTTGCGGTTCAATTAAATTTTATTTATATAGCTCAAATTCATGAAACATGTCATCTCAAGGCACTTTCCAAAATCAAATTCAATGAGATTATACAGAGTGTACAAAAATATTTCCTATCTGAGGGAACCCAGTTGATTGCATCAAAATCTTGACAAGCAGCATTCACTCCTCGTAAAGAAGCGTAGAGCCACAGGGAGAGTCGTCTGCATTGTCCATGGCTTTGCAGCAATCCCTCATTATAAGCAAGCATGAAGCGACAGTGGAAAGAAACTCCCCATTAACGGGAAGGAAAAACCTCCAGCAGAACCGGGCTCAGCATGAACGGTCATCTGCCTCCACCGACTGGGGGTTAGAGAAGACAGAGCAGAGACACAACAACAGGGACAAAAAAGCACAGAAGCACACATTGATCCAGGAATCTGTTCTACATTAGATGGTAGTAGCGGGTGATCTGTCTTCCCTGGATGATATCACAGCTAACAGAACGGTTGTTTTGAGCTTAGCAGACAGGCGAACGCAACGAAAAGTCGAAAACACGGCAGTACAAACAATGACACAGTGAAAGTATGAACATCAGGGTTTCCCGCAGCGCTATCTTGGTGAGGCGGCGACCGCCTCGCCAAACTCACGCTACCGCCTCGTCAACATTAAAAAAATAAATAAAATAAAAAATAATAATAATAAAAAAACCTCGATATGCTTGCATGTTTGACGTTAACACGCGGTTCTTTGTTGTTGCTTTCGCGCGTGCATATAGTGAATGGCAGGGCAAAAACACATGGAGTTCTCGCCGTAAAGCAAGACCGATTCTCGCGGTCATAGTATGCCTTTAATGTGCAATTTACATTGAGTAGCTCCTCAAACTATTGGCTAGTCAAAATGCAGGAAATCATCTTAATTTGTCAGACATGGAATAAGAGGCAAATGTGCTGTGATGTCTTGCACAAAGCTGGAAACCCTGTAGCAAGAAGCCTGCAAAACACCACCACGGTTTTTACTATTGATATGTATTGATACATTGTAGTATATTTTGGTGATAGGAGAATATTAATGTTCTCCCTTGGGAATTTGAGAGATTCTGAATCCAGATGACCATCTAGCTGATAAATACCCTTCCTTTGCACAGATTTTTATCAGACATAATCAATGTGACAAAAGCCTAAAATGAAAATATGGAGCTACAGTATGCAAATGGAATACTAAAGGCAGTGGTATTATCATGCAAATTGTGCGAATAATTATTGCCTAAGTCCTGTCTGCACTCTAACTAGATTTTAGTGGGTCTAAGAATCAGCCAGCTTTAGGCAACAGTGAGACAAAATTAGAGACATGTAAATTAAGAGACAATTAACATCCTCATATTAAAAATGCTGTTTTCTGGAAGTCCATGCTTGATCTTTTTCACTCAAGGGTCTCATAACTTTTTAAAAGGGGAGTCTGTCATTAAGAATGATAGGGAGACTCTGGCACCCAGACTCTGAGAGATTGTGTGAAGGAGGGATGGAAGGACATGATTGCCGTATGGATTTAAGTGAAGCTTCTAGAAGCCATCAATATGGGAATAGATGCAGCAGATAGATGGTTGGAACATGAGGAAAATGTGTGGAGAAGTAAAGGGAAAGAGGTGCAGGTAGAGCATCAGAGAGAGATTGTTACAATATTCAAGTGAACCAAAGCGTCGTGAGGGATTTGACGGTCAGGGGTAAGTGGAAAATGCCTGTCAGACCTCAGTGCTACAACTCAAGAGGCCTATTCTGAGTGACTGAGGTGCTGATGAACTTATCAACCTTTCCTTCCTCCTCACCTTCACTGCACATGCACTCATGCCCCTTTCCACAGGTGAAATTAAAACAGAAATGATCCCATCGGTCCAAACAACTGCTACTCATAATATCATTCTTAGGAGCAGGACCTACTGAGAGTTTAGGTGGGTGTAGAAAATGAAATGCAATGCAAAATGATAATCTCACTGTTCAAATGGAAATTATCTTGAGCTCTTGAAATGCTTTCATGCATATGTAGATGTTCTTTTATGTTTGCATACAGTTGAGTGAAGCGCTACGTAAAACGAGAGGAAGTTGTTGATTTGGGAAAACTCGTCTCTCCTTTAACGATCATTTCAGGCTTTTTTCTTTGGGTTTTCTTTCAAAGCCATGTAAAATGTATTCTTTAGCTACATAGATATCAGATAAAGTTGGAAAAAAGTTATTAGATACAACAAAATTCTTAGCAGTTGTTGGAAGGTTTTTGTTTCTTCCCCATGGCAAACTTTTTTATAGAGGTTAAACTTGATGTGATGCACATTTTTTTTTCTGTGTCCTTTTAGAGAGCACTGAAGTGATTTTCATATAAAAAAAACCCACCAGTTTGTTATTAGGAGTGCTGTGAGAACGGTTTTCAATTCTTGCTGGGCTTTTTTATAGACTGAAAATTATCTTGGCACAATTGTTTCACTTGGAGCCACAAATCTGTGAGAGAAGAAACGTTTAATCAACTACCGAGCTGGAAATGCAATACTAGTATCTTTTATACAAGGGCCAACAGAAGCTATGAAAGACTGCATGTCGAAAACTGGCAGGAAAGCTAAGTTTCAAGATACACTCTCCTATTCCGTGATATGGTTGTTACGGACAATAAAAGGGTATGCAAATGTATAAGATCCAAGGTCCCTGAAGCAAGGTTTACTTTTCAATGGACAAAAAGCTATTTCAGTGACAAAACCACATTCACTGTTGCATCTTGATAAAATTATACAATTGAATAAAGTTTGAATCTAAAGCTTTTCTAATAAAAAAAATATGTATGGTAAGTCGGGACATCTCAAGGATGAACACAGCTGTTTTTTTTTCCAGTGCCATGGCAAGTACTGTTTGTAAAAAAAAAATAAATAAAAAATAAAAAATAAACGGCAACAAGAAATTGGTGAGAGGGCAGCCAGAGTTAAAAGCCATGACGACGTTAGGTGGTCTCAAGGACAAGTACACAGGAAAGCTTTTAACTACTTGGTCCAGTGGGAGGGAAAAAGTGGAATTTCATTAAAACACTTGTGGCCATAAAGATGAACTATCCAAAACAGAGGAGTTTTGTAACAACTGTTGTCTGTATGCTAAAAAGTCTGTCTACATATTTACCTTGCCTAAAGGTTTAATGTTTTTAAATGTTAACCTTATATTTTATAGTTTCTCTTAAATGGCCAAATCGCCAAAAGTTGTTTATATAATCAATATTTTATTAGTTTTTATAAGCTAATTGTTAAAGGAGCAATAAGTGATATTTCACCACTACGTGGCGCTTGAGCACTGTCTGTAGACCAAAAGAAGACGTATACCAAGCCACGCCTTTCTCTAACTCGCCCCAGCAATCTGCACCCCTTTCCCCTTCTCCCCCATCGCTGGTATGAGTCTATTTGTAAAGGATAAATTCACAGAACAGCAGATGAACATGTCTAGTGAAAAAAATAAGTAACTCATAACTTTATAATGCTGTTGGCAAGAGAACGTTTTGATCCGATGGGCGTGCTCTCCGTCATTTTGTGCCTGGTGGTGGCATTTTATGGGCAGGCAGGGAGTGGGAAGCCCTGAGTGGCAGCTGTATGCGTGTACACTGCCCGCTTGCCTATGTACACAAGAGACTGGATAACAACAGAGATATAGTATGTAATGTTTAACCATAGTCCATCTAAAAAGATACCTGTAGTTCTTCACAAAACTGTTTTTTAGTTATTTCTAAAATAATGAAATGTTGCTTATTGCTCCTTTTTAAGAAACGTATCATAAGATTTCCACATATATTTAAAATATGTAATTTTAAATCCTAAATGTCGCTATAAATGCAATAGTGGATGTTTTAATGCACAACTGGCCCTGATAGAAGATCAGCTGGTTGCAAACAAAAAACTCAATCTAATTTCAAACACAAAAATTGCTAACGGGTCACACTGAAAGAAAATTTCTCTTCTGTGTGGAAGTGGGTGTGGAGGGAAAGGCACTGGTTATTTTCAGTGTCAGAGGTTAGGTTAGTAGAGCATAATAGGTAAAAAGCTTCTAGAAAGGAAATAATTCTCTACGGAGGCATGCTATTTATGTCTCATACTGAACTTGTAAAGACGTTAAAGATCAAATTAGGGGTTTTCTTTAGAACAAGATCCTTTCTTTCAGTGCAAAGAAGCGTCTCGCCTTAATGACCTTCCTTGGATGTTTATATGAACACATCTGCCACCTCTGCATGTGTTGGAGGCTGTATCCTGGAGCTTTATATGAATCTCTCATCACGGTACTTTATATTCTCGGGTCAATCGGCCATCATTATAAATCTGTAGACTAATGCATTGGTACGTTTTAATCTATAAAGCTATTCTTGGATTGTTCCCACCTTATTTTATCCTCCTACATGTCATTTAGTCTAACTACAGTCTTCATTCTCTGCACTTTATATCCTTCAGCGCTCCATTAGTATGATCAGAACTTTGAGTAAATTGTTTTATTTGTATTGTTACTGTGTTTGTAACTTGTTTTGTTGTATCAAAACAGGTCTAAAGTAAATGCGATCTTGGATCTCAATAAAACAACCTGTATGCATAAAGGTTAAATAAAAATAAATGATGGTGCAAAGGTGGGTGAACTGCATTTAGTGTTATTTACCTCTATACTTATGGGGGTCCCCCCCCCTGTTTTCAGACACTAATGTGTATGTTAACATTTGTTGTGGTTTATCACCTGCCAGACACCGCTGTTTGTAATTTGGGTGATTACTTCATTTTCTCATTGTACTTGGAGCTGTTGAAACCGTGAATGTTTAGGACGCGACGTGTATCTATCCGCGCATCCTTTCACTGGTCGGATCTTTTTTTCATGGAGATTGCTATTTGACTGGTGATGCTGAGTTATAATGTGTACGTAAAACCTGTGTTAATCACTATAAAGACGTTCATATTTGCGTATTATACAGTGAAAGAACATTTGATCCATTAACGTTAAGGATTTGTATTTTGTCTGGGTCATTTCAGTTGATTACCTGGCTACCGACACGGTTACTGTGAAGAGACTAGTTTATTTTGCTGGGCATTTCTGTCAGAATGCTCGTACAATTAAAACTTGGGAAAGACCGTAATCAGATGTCCGACTTACCACTGTTTCATCAGTCAAAGCACACCTTTGCTTTTTAATATTTTAAAAATAAAATTGTTTATGGGGACATGCAGTATATACATGTATGAGCTGTGCAAAAGTAATTAAACGAATAAAAGAAATGACTGCCAGATGCTGGCTGAATAAAACGGGCAGTTAAACCGAGAGACAAGCGGGGCATCCTGTGGTCTAAACCTGCACCTTTGCTATCCAATTATGACAGCCTGTGTTTTTAGGTAATTTCAGATGTTTTATGTGTCTGGTAGTTTGATACTCATTTTATAACAAAGCTGAGTTTAACTTTATTGTAGCTTCTGTTTCGGAAAAAGCTAAAGGGAAATTCCACCTTAGTTTTCACTATCTTGAGTGTCTTTAATCTGCTCTAGTTTAACAGCTACCAGATGCTTGATCTTGTCAAAACTGGAATCAATAAGTCTACACTAATAGAAGAATATTGTAAACCCAGTTTTTGATTTGTGAAACCCTAAATTACATTTCTAGGTTTCATAGGTTTATATGTATATGTTTATCTATTTATTTATTTATTTAGTGTGTGTCCTGTCTGGCAATGTAGCTATAATAATTGTCTTAATGCCAAAAAGAGCCCAACAGATTTTACTTTCACAATTGGAGCATTACTGCTTTCACCATAGTGCGCCACTTGATTTATATGGAAGAAGCTTTATTAGATTTTATGCTGGGACTATTTCATGTTCAATGGACACAGAAATGGGGAGGTAGAACAGGGAAAAAAAGAAGAGAAACAGATGACACAAAATGCTAAAAGGGAGAAAAGGTGAAAGAAAAAGAGGAGAGGAAAGGGAGAGAGCAATATAACATCCTCTGAGTCTGCTTCTACGCCTGCAAAGAGAGATATAAAAAGAACTTCAATACCAACCGATAAAGTATTACAGGTACAAACCAACGCCTTGATACCATCACTAAAGAAACCAGTTTATATATAAACTGACGTCACACATAGGGGGAGAACGGAGGAGGAATAAATAGGACAGATACACAAAGAAAATATATAGACAAAACTTACAATATTTGTGGAGTCGAAGCATGCCTGTAAGATCTGCTGTAACTCAGTCCACATCCTAACCACAGGCTTAGAGATTTCCAATGTGTGCCTGTAAGTTTAGATGAAATTAAGCAGTGATCAGAAACTCTGAGGCTCTGGTGATGGTGTGGTATACCATCACCAGATATCTTTTTTTAAGCTTGTTGGGCATTTTACATGCTGTTTGTATTTTAGAAGTTCATTTGAGAAGTTTGTGCTGTTAAAATCCCTTAAAACAATGATAAGAGAGTCTGGGTGGGTTTTCTGCACGTTTGTTATCAACTTAGCAGGCTGCATTTCAGCCCCTGGCTGGTGTTTACATCCAAATAAAAAAGATAACTTTCTTGTGAATAAAAAGGTTTGGAGCTTATAAAAATTCACTCCAGCTGAGGGCTACATGTGTTTTGTACCACTGGGACATCAGATCACAAACCTTAATTTATATAAAAGCAAATTCTACCACCTCCTCCGCAAAACAGATGGAAGTCCGGCTTCAGAAAAGTGCCGCCAGTGATGTGTGCTCTGAGTCAGGTTTGGGTTAAAACGATGGCAGATCCTCAGAAGTCCTGGATTCTTGTGCTGAGAAATAGCTCGTCCGTTTGTCAGGTGGATACTCGACATGAGGGGAACGCGCAGTCCTCTTTATTGGCCTCCTTGTTCTGTGTCTCCAATAAAAGTTTTCTGGAACTTTTCTGGAACCTCAATACGTAATTTTAAATACAAAATATAATTTTGCTCTTTCATCATGGCTTTGGTTAGAAATACATCTCGACTAAATTTGTATTCAGCTTGCTGCTTATGGGTGCACTGAATGTAAAAACTAATTTGCTGCCACTGGCATGTATTTCTTTACTTCAATGTTCTCTGATGGTTGTGTGTTGTATTTGATTTTTCTCTTGATTCATTACAGCTGCATGAAGATTAAATATTCAGAGAAATCAGTATTCAGCTCATGGTCACTTGTCATTGTAAGAAGGGCACAACCTTGCTTAGAAATCTTGTATATTTTGGTTCCATATGAAGCTGAAAGGAAAGAAAGAGCAAAACTAAACCCTCAGCTTGTCTGATTACTTAAATCAGCATGGTTATTTTTGTCTTTTTACCAACAATGATTGTTAGTCCATGTCTTTATGTCTGCTGGAGTGTGCAACATTACACCCTCAGTGAAAAAGCCAGGAAAGTGCAATGATTTCCTTTGTGTTCTTCAACAAACAGAAGGAGCTTTTCTTTTTAAGCATGCTTTGTGTTTGTCCACACTAATAGATAAAGCTGGTTCCCCTTTGTTGAGTATAAGAAGAATTTGTGATTAAATATTGTTTTGTTGCCGGAGCTTGTCCTTCTAATAGATATGGCATTAACACTAGACTTCGTCATGTTTAGAGATGCATTTTAACTGAAAATTACCAATAAAAGTAACTGGTGCTGCAGTATTAACTTTTTAAAAGTACTACTGTACAGACAATCTATGTGTGAAGTACAAGAACAGATGATGGGCAATGGTGTATGACGCCTAAAATGTACACAGCAATGAAAATGTCAGATATGCTCAAAATAAAAGAATTAGAAAATAGAAATTTCACAAAGATTTCAAAAATTCACATTTCTGATTTTTCTTTTTAATACATTTTTTTTCTTGAATTGCAACATCGGCTTTAAATGTACTAACAATGGCAAAGATGTAGTAACAAAGCTATTTTCAAACCGCTGTAACTGCTTTTCAACAAAAGCTTTTTCTCACATAAAAATAAAACTGCTGATACCTTTCACAATATAATCAATATGGCACCGATACCGCTACCTGGGAATCCATACCGGCACTTAACAGTACCTATTTTCATTACTTGTGTGTTTATGTAGTAATGTACATTTTTCAATTTAACATATTCATTTATCAATATATAAACATGTTTGGATCTACAAATTGATCTTATTAAATAATTTATTAATTTTAATGCATTGCTGGAAAAATATTTAAGGCAATGTAATAATAAAACAAACTGTTGGTTTAACGAAACCAACAGTTATCAGAGGCATTGAGTGAACAAGGTGAAAAGGGTATTGAAGCTATGTGAATAAAATTCAGGGAAATGATTTAGTGCAACAGTTTCAGAGAAGAAAAAAATATTAAAGATATTTTACTCAGCTTTGTAAATAAGCGCAAGATACATATTACTCTGAGAAAAAGGTCACTGGATTGGTCTGAAAAGGCGTTAAATATAGCACGAAATTCACAGAAATAGGAGCAGTGACCGTGTGTTTGCTCAAAAGTATTCCCGCCACTAGCCTTGTACTTTGTCTGATAAATATTGTAGTGAGTGTAATCTGCAGCGTCTTTTGCAAAGTGGAGACAGCGCTTTCTATCAGCCATGCTTTGTTGACTTGACCAGAGACTGCTGACGTCATCACGCTCCTGTGCGTGTAATGCTGTGTTCATGTTCGGCATTGAAAATCACCCTCTCTTCTACTCCTTCAGCGTCACAATGATGCGTGTGGGTACTGAAACATGGTACCGTTTGATTTTATGTGAATCGGTACCTGGTAATACAGACGGGATTCGGTCAGTACCTATAAAAGTACTAAATTCGGTACCCATTCCTAGCTGCTGATCAGCAACCGTGAATCAGTTGGAGAATACATTAGGGTACATTTGGAGATAACCTAGCAGGTTTTGTGGAGTAACTAGTTACATGTAATAATGTGTCATTTAACAGAGGAATAAGTAATAATAACAGTGTTTAAAATTGGAACGACACAACACAGCCGCCTGCCACTGACCAAAGCTTATGCCGTTTCCTCAGTGGTCCGTTGCTGCTGTGAAATCCCACTGGATTTTTACTTACACAGGACAGGTATATTCAATTCAATTCAATTTTATTTATATAGTGCCAATTCATGAAACATGACATCTCGATGCACTTTACAAAGTCAAATTTGTAAAGTGCTGCTCTTTTGCCAAGATAAAATGCCATGTTTTGGGAACCCTGTGAACTCTATGATTGGCTCGGGAACCAGGAATTATACACGGGATGCGCACTGCACCAATGTCGTTCCGGACCGTACCTCTAATTTTGAAAGGAGGAAAACTTGACATTGTTGATGGAGAGGACCGATTGTTTATACGGAATACTACTTCCATCCCAAAGCCAGTAAATTACAGTAATTTGCTTCCTTATTGCTCCTTTCATTACCAAGCAAACTTTAATTTGTTAATTATATAATGCAAAATTGTAATCATTAAGATTTTGACATAATCATCTGTTGTGAGATAACATAACATGCCTAGCAGATGGCAGCAATGTTGTTTCTTCCCATTCACAAATTGACACCTTTGTTGACTGTGTCACTTCCTTGTTGTGTTTTGCATTAGACAATGTAGCCCCCTTGAAAAAGCAAGTGATTATTCACAGGAAGCTGGCTCCCTGGTTTAATTTAGAGCTGTGTTCTTTGAAGCATAATGTTAGGAAATTGGAGAGAAATGGGGGCTCTACACACCAAAAGGAATCCTACCTAATCTGAAAAAAGTCTACTTCTGTATGAAAAGACCCTTTGCAGGGTTAGGAGTAGCATATTTGACATAATTTATATCATGAATTGGCGCTATATAAATAAAATTTAATTGAATAACATAATTAATCAGTTGAGATGGAGGTTGAAGCTCATCCCTCCAAAACAACAGCTTTTTAATTTTAGTGGTTTTTAATAAAAAACAGACATTGAGGACCAGTAGCATCCACACTTAATCAGTCTTTTAAGGTGACAGTCTCGTTGTACTGTAAATATGAATTAGCAGCACCACCAACCTGTGTGCTACTTGAGTTGCCCTTTGCCTGCAGCCTGTAGGACTGCAGAATGATGGGATGAGATGATTTATAATTCCTTTATTTTGAAACAAAATTATAGTGTCTATGCTGGGAAATATGGCTTCTATTTACAGACTTCTGTGTGTTGTTAATGCTCAATGTGTAACTTGTGAACTCAGAATGTTAAATATAGGCGCTGTCTAGGGCTATGCAGTTTTTCAAGATTTTGTTTTTGGAAAATCAAGCCAATGCACTCATTGGGCTTTCATTAAACTTAGCAATATATCAGTCCTGAAATGGGAAATTATTTTGGTAACATTATGCATTGTTGAATACATGTTTAAGAAAATACATTGTGAAAATACTATAAAGAGGAAACTTTTTAACCTGAACATATGGCACTTACATTTTGTATTCATTTACATATTTTTTGAAGTTTGAATTTACACCAGTGAAGAGAAGCCTATTGTTAGAGGTTTACTCAAAACCAGCTCATTGTGTAATACAACCGACAGTTATAATTTCATTGTTTTACATGGTGAATTTCATTGTTTTACAATGAAATTATCATCTTCTTTTATAAGCATGTCATCTTGTATTATGAGCATGTTTCAGAATTTGGATTTGATCGCACTTTGAATTAAAGTCAACTTCCAGACGAGATGATTAATGGAAAAAGCACGTTTTTTTTTTTTCAAAATTATTTCTGTAATTTTGTTTTAATGAAATGTAGAAAAAAATCTATTTACTGGATTTGGTATTATACAATGGGAGATTTTAATTTTAAGCCAGATCGCCCAGCGCATTGCCGTCTGACCTTTGTTGCTGTAATAGTCATTATTGAATTGATACATTCCTAAGATGTTATTTAATGCGTTAAAATTATTATAATTTCTTTAAAAAGGGCTTGACACAGACTTTCATGTTTACTTCTTCAGAGGATAGGAGAGGAATAAAAAGGAAAGGGCGATCTCTTATTAAGGTTATTACCCAGTAATCAGTGGCTATACTTTGTAATTTTGTTTCCTCACAGGGTTTACACTCTGAAACCAAATTTAAATCACTCAGATAAAATTGCTAATTATCGATATAAAAAGAAAAAGAAACCTTGAGAGATATGTCCTATAGGAATAGTAACCACACACAGTCAGCTTCAATGGCAGCCACTACAGCTTGTGGGGTTCCTTCAAGCTGAAAATCTGTTAATGATGCACAATCCTAATGATTGTGATTGCTGTAATTTTAGTGTAAAACCTTAAGATTAACCTTAAGATGTTCTATCTTTAATGATTTGAATCCCTAAACAAACAAAAACATATATTTGACAACTGTGTAAGTCTACACTGTATTTAATGCAATTAATATTTCCATTTTATTAACATGTTTAAATGTAGACTAAATGTAAAATAATGTGATATATGGCATTACTGGCTGAGTTTGAATGTCATGTTTGCCAACAAAAATAACAAATACTCCTGTTTTACTATTTAAATTTTAGGAACTGTAGAGCAGGTTATCTGGGAGGTGATTGGGGAAAAAAGCTGAGAATATTAAATCTGTATGAAAAGTTTACTTCCATCCCACAACAAAACTCTGCCTGGAGTTCATGGTAAATTCAAGAAAGTTCTTTCTACCCAACAGAGCCATTTTCTGGGCTAGATTTTTACCCTGGAAATTGAATTTTGCCCTGGTTACTGCGGAGGAAATGAAGAGGCTGAAAAATAGCTTCATAAAACTATCCTGGTTCCTGGGAAAGGTTTGTGCTGTAGAAAGCCCTCTATAGCAATGCAGAGTTGAGCGAGGAATTCTTCTCCAATGCCATTATGGAGCAGTTATGCTTCACGAGTAACTGCTGCACCTCATTAAATTGGAGGGAGCTTTCTTTAACAATATAAAACTTTAACTCTAAGTTGTCATGAGACTGTATAAAACATAGCAAACATTTCTTCTTGCCTTCCTGCATTGCAGAGCTACTGAAGTGTTTAGATTTTTTTTTAACAACTTTAATGTACAACCTTCCCCCGTCTGCTTTTAAAATAAGTGTGTATTGGATCAAGACTTTGTATTAGCTGTTGAAAGTTTGAGCAATCACTTTTAGGGACAAAATAATCCATCATCTGGAGATACACAATCTGGTCCTGAGCAGCAGTCCTGAGTCTGGTTGACTTGGAGCCCTTTTGCTCTTTGTTGGGTGTGATTGAGCGGGGATGCCTACGCTAGTAGTCAGACCTCCTCATCGGTGGTGGTGGGGGGGGGGGGCTCTCCTCCTGGTATTACATACCCCCTCACCCCACTCCTCTCTAGCTTCAGCCCACAACACACACCTACACCCTTAAGGCTCCATTATACTCACACATTAGGTTGTCGCGCAGGTCTGTGCGGACTGGGTGTGAGCCCATAGAAGCGCTGTAGATGGTTAACTTGTCTACTTTTAAGACTAATCTTAAAACTTTTCTTTTTGACAAAGCTTATAGTTAGAGTGGCTCATGTTACCCTGAGCTATCTCTGTAGTTATGCTGCTATAGGCTTAGGCTGCTGGAGGACATCAGGGTCTGTTTTTATCACTCTGAGTTCTACTGTTCTCCAGTTTTTTATTGCATTACATTGAATTGACTGTCATTTCAGCTTTTAACTTTTTGTTCTCTTTTTTCTTTATAGTAGGTACACCTTGTCTGCCGTTCTGTTAGCTGTGACATCATCCAGGGAAGACAGATCACCCGTTATTACCATCTAATGTAGAACAGATTACTGGATCAATGTGAGCTTCTCTGCTTCTTGGTCTCTCTTGTTGTGTCTCTGCTCTGTCTTCTCTAACCCCCAGTTGGTCAAGGCAGATGACCGTTCATACTGAGCCTGGTTCTGCTGGAGGTTTTTCCTTCCTGCTAATGGGTGTTTTTTCTTTCCACTGTCGCTACATGCTTGCTCAGTATGAGGGATTGCTGCAAAGCCATGGACAATGCAGACGACTCTCCCTGTAGCTCTACGCTTCTCCAGGAGTGAATGCTGCCTGTCTGGACTTTTAATGCAATCAACAACAATAGTTGGTGCGTTTATGGCAGCTAAACGGAGATAAACAGAGGGCTAGAGACGTAGAAGAAGATGCAGACAGGAAGATGGAGAATACAGCCTGTCTGTAAAGCCCATTTGATTTTGGTACACGCACCCTGCCGCCCTGTTTAATGCGGCTAGTATAAAGCTTGCTTTAGGGTTCATAGCCTGTTCCCTGAAGGCTGCCTGAGGCTTGGTTGATCCCCAGGCTGTGACGCTGCGGGTTTGGGTGGGACTGGTATCAACAGTTACATTTATTTTATGTTGTCAGTTTTGTCTCTTTGTAGGTGGTTGTCTGTCCCTGGTTTCCCATGAAGGTTGTTGGAGGATTCTTTGTAGTTACTAGTTTTGTCCATTTGCTCTCTGTTCTTTTTCTTGTTCTCTCACAACGTCCTAGTCTCTCCCCTCCCAAAAATTAAAATCTGGCGTCAGCTTATATTACCTTAACACCAACACAATTAATCATCAAAGGTTAGGGATTCAAGGTATGAACCGGGGCATAACTAGGGCAGCCAGAGCTCCATTCTGCTTACTATGAAGCTCTGCATGACAACAATGGGGGATTTTTTTTTATCTTGTCCTCACCATGTTATTCAGCATATAATGGATTAAACAAAATATGATACATTTCAGAAGCTCAAGATAAGTAAACGTTTATTATCAAACTAAGTTTAGAAGAAAAGAATAAGGATTGAAGCAATGTCATTTTTTATCATCAAAAATAACATTTTTCTCAAGGAGCTTTTCCACTAACCAAACATCTGTTGATGTAAAATAAACCTTTACTCTGATGCATTTGTCCTTGCCTTACAGACCACAGAGCTGTTGTAAACTCCTTCAAAAGGAATTTAGATTTTTCTGATTTATAGGTGTGTTTCTTTGTTCTTTTTATGTGACAAACACATTTGTTGGTTTCCTAAACACTTAAACAGCACTGAGCATAAATGGTGTGTGAATAGGTGGAGAAATGGGTCACGGGGAAGTAAACAGATGTGAGGAAGATGACTGCTTCACAGTAGGTAGCTTGTTTCACACGCCTGATGAGTACAGACAAACCAGCTATTGCTACTGTTTTTATGTTCACTCTCCACTGTCATGGGTTTTTAGTTATTTCTGCTCAGTTGGCTCAAGCCAACCAGGAAAATTCAAAGGGTTCCCAAAGGCTGGTAAGCCCTCTGTATGTGGCATGATTTCTTTTATTTATAAAACGGCGTCAGGCGTGGTATGTTGTGGACAGGACAGGTCCTTGTTGAATTTTGAAACTCAATAAGTCATCTAAGGCACTCGTAGTTTTAGAAATATTTGTCTTGACAAAAAAAGCTTTATAGTTCATTTGTAAAAGATTGTAAAAAAATGCATTCATCCTTCATTTGAATCAGGTTGATGCCTTGCAATACAATATTTGCTGAACTTAGGGTTAGATTACAGACTAATTACATTTGTAGACATAAAGAACTTGAGTTAAGAAGGGAAGTATTAACTCAAACTCACCAGGTGCCTAATTTGGGATTCCCAGTGAATGCCACTGGCACTTTGCGTATGCATGATGTGTAAATGTGTTTTGCCGGAAGACTTTGAAGTGTCTATAAAATGTTTTTAATTTGTTTACACAAGTGTTTAAGATGAATAACTTTACATATTTCGTTGGAGCTAAAGCAACTCAAGGGCGACGTTTTTTTTTTGTGATACTCATGTTTTTTTCTCTATCTGTACTGTCGTCATAGTTGCTTTATCTCAGCATTCAGTATTCCACCAATTTTAATAATCAAACTTGGAACTTGAAAGTCCAGACCTTTGTTGTACAAGTCAGAAACTAAGATGTGTGAGCTTCAGATCTAGGTCTGTGATATGTCAGAAATAGCCTTCCCAGAAGAAATCGGACAGTAAAAAAACCTCCATGACAAGTGATGATGGCCTATTACCAAAAACAGCCTGTCCCTCTTGTCTCCCTTTCAAAGATTAATAACTCTGTCCTGGTCTCTTGAGTGCCAAACAAGGGCCTATTTTTGGAAATCTGCCTTGAAAGTGCCAAAACACAAAGTAAAGTTGATGGCAATTAATGTTTAGTGCCAAAAACAAATCCCATCTTCCTTCATGTGATGCTGTCATATCGTCACTAATCACACCATGCAGTGAAGAGGAGCTAAACTGCTTCCACTCAGCTCCCCCAAAAGAGCATGTCTGTGCAAGGTTTACTCACATTAAACCCAGTAAAAGTGTCTGGATAAAGATTGTTTTTTTTTTTCCCCCTCTAGAATGACATTTGGACACTTAATTTGTTGCTTAATCTGTCAGAAAACATCATTTATTTTTAACGCCATTTACACAGCCAGTAAAGGTGACAAATGTGCTTTAAAATTAAAACAATCTAAACCGTACAGAGATAAACTAACAAAACAAAGCATAACCATAGGAACAGACAAGATTAAAAATGAGGAACAGGATGTTGTGGCTATTAAAAGTCAGCCTGAATAAATTAGTTTTGAGATTTGTTTTAAAAAGACTGAGTGAATTTATGTACTAACGTGCTTAAAAATGAAATCAACCCATTATTAGGTGTCCTCTGAGTATCCACAGCCTTATGCCATCTGTGTATCTCTGCAGTTGTGCTCAGATGCTGGGGGTAGGCATTGGTTTCTACTATTGCAAAATCTAATTGAAGTCGATAAATTCGACTGTTATGATTGCTTTTTAATAAGCAGGCGTTTTTTTTTTAAAATCTGTAAGTGGTGCTTGATGTAACTCGTTCCTAACACGACCAACAGGCGTAATTCTTCTAGAGAAACACGGATCAATTGGCCAGAGATGGAAATTGTCTCTCGATCTGCATTTTTTTTTTCTAGTTTAGCAGAAGTCAGGTAAAAGTTGGCTTGTAAGATTTTATGCATACACGGGGATAATCGTAATGGATTTTATGATGTGTCCAAACTTCTACTAAGGAATCTGCAGCATATTTTTCTTTTATTATTCACAGAAATAAGTTTATATATGTTAATGTTTAAAACGGAAACTAAGGAGACAAAGGTGGAATCAGTGGAATATAATCTGGTGAAAACAGCTTTGTCGTATACTGGCTTTAGACTTAGACTTAGACTTAGACTTTCTTTATTGTCATTTTGTAGCACAGAGTGCATACAGAACGAAATTTCGTTTTTTCATACAGCTCAGAAAGATTGCAGTAACTCTACAGGATACCTTGCAGTGAATTTACAGTACAGGATAAGAAAAATGCAGTGGTAAATCACAGTCAAATACAGGATAACTTTCAATTAACTTTCGGATAAAGTGCAGCAGTGAGCAGTAGGCAGATTGAAATGTAAAGACAATGTAAGCAATGTAAACAAATATGCAGTAAGATGCAGCAGTGATTTAACAATAGACAGTTGCATTGTAAACAGTTTTGCAGTACGTTTCCGGAAAAAGTGCAGCAGCGATATTGAAGGATACATACAAATGTGCAAATTAGCGGGTCGAGTGTGGTACACAGTCCGTTTTTATACTTCAGCAGTTCAACAGTCTGATGGCAGCAGGGAAAAAGCTTTTGCAGAACCTGGTGGACCTGCAACGGATGCTGCAGAACCTCTTTCCAGAGGGCAGCAGGGAGAATAGTCTATGGTGGGGGTGTGAGGGGTCCCTGATGATGTTACGGGCTCGAGACACACAGCGCTGCGATGAAATGTCTTTTATGGAGGGAAGAGGAGCCCCGATGATCCCTTCTGCTGTCCTCACCACTCTCCTCACGTTCTTCCAGTCGGAGGCACTGCAGCCTCCACACCACACAGAGAGACAGCTGGTCAGAATACTCTCTATGGTGCTTCTGTAAAAGGTCGTGAGAATGGGCGGGGGCAGGCGGGCTCTCCTCATCCTCCGCAGAAAGTACAGTCGCTTCTGTGCCCTCTTCACCAGTGACATGGTGTTCATAGTCCAGCTGAGGTTGTCCGTGATGTGCACCCCCAGGAACTTGGTGCTGCTGACCACCTCCACAGCTGAGCTGTTGATGAGCAGTGGAGCATGGTGAGGCCGGTTCTTCCTGAAGTCGACGATGATCTCCTTCGTCTTCTCCACGTTCAGGATCAGGCTGTTGTCTCTGCACCAGCCCACCAGCTGCTCCACCTCCTCTCTGTAGTTCTGGTCGTTGTCGTCTCTGATCAGGCCCACCACCGTTGTGTCGTCCGCAAACTTCACGATGTGATTGGTGGTGAACCTGGGGACGCAGTCGTGTGTCATCAGAGTGAACAGCAGGGGGCTCAGGACGCAGCCCTGAGGGGAGCCCGTGCTGAGGGTGATGACATTGGAGGTGTTCTGTCCGACCCGGACTGATTGAGGTCTGTTGGTTAGGAAGTCCAGCAGCCAGTTGCGAAGGGGTGTGCTGAAGCCCAGATGCTCCAGTTTTCCCACCAGATGCTGTGGGATGATGGTGTTGAACGCTGAACTGAAGTCCAGGAACAGCATCCGCACGTGCGTGTTCTTCTCCTCCAGGTGTGCCAGGCTCAGGTGAAGAGCAGAGGAGATGGCGTCCTCAGTGGAGCGGTTCCGTCGGTAGGCAAACTGGAACGGGTCGAGTGTTGGGGGGAGACTGGAGACGATGTGTTCCTTTACCAGCCTTTCAAAGCACTTCATCATGATGGGAGTCAGTGCAACAGGCCGGTAGTCGTTGAAACAGGTGACTTGAGGTTTCTTTGGCACCGGAATGATGGAGGCAGACTTGAAGCATGCTGGCACTGTGGCTTGGTCCAGCGAGGTGTTAAAAATGTCTGTGAGGACACCAGCCAGCTGACCTGCACACTCCTTGAGCACCCGCCCAGGTATGTTGTCGGGGCCTGGGGCCTTTCGCGGGTTGACTCTCCTCAGAGTCTTCAACACGTCGGCAGTGTCAAGGCAGAGGACCTCCTCTTCCTGATGGGGAACAGCTTTCACTGCTGGAGTGCTGTTTAGTGCCTCAAACCTCCCAAAGAAGTTATTTAGTCCATTGAGGAAGTCAGCATCAACTTCACCCACCGGGGGGGAGGGCGTGTTGTATTCAGTGATCGCCCGGATGCCTTTCCACATGCTCCTGGTGTTGCTGGCATCGTGGAAAAGCTCCTGGATTTTCTGGCTGTGGTTCCGCTTTGCAAGCCTGATGGCACGGTTCAGGTTGGCTCTCGCTGTCCTCAGAGCCTCCTTGTCACCAGACTTGAAGGCTGAGTTCCGTGCTTTTAGCGCTTGACGGACCTCCGCAGTAATCCAGGGTCGTTGGTTAAACAATCATGTTCAACATGTCATCTACAAAACAGTCAGCATCTTCTTGCAATACTACTAAATTCTCTGACCTAAAAAAATGTAAGTTTGCATTTAGACACTTCTTTGTGGCTTTTATGTGAGTACAGCGAGCCAGCATGGGGACTGGCCAAACTTTGGGACTAGTATGCCTGTGAACCTTCAAGCGAAGTAGTGACAGCCCCTTATCTGCTTGCTCATGCATAGGTGAACATGCTTTACAGCTGTAAGGTCGATGTATCGACTAGGCGGTCTTCCTGGCCAACTGGCTGACGTATTTAAGGCAAAAAAAAACCCACATGGACTGCTGTGGTGCGTCATGTAAATAATGTTTTGATGATTTTTGGATGGGCGTCAAGACAGACCAGATAACTGGACAACACCAAAGCCTGGTTTCTATAGTGCCGGTGATCCTTGATAAAGAAATAAAACTAATCAGCCGTCACCTGCTGCTGATTTATTAAGTCATTACAATAAGAGTTAACTGGCACTTTAGACGATTTAACATGTGAGACAATATCATTCTACTGAGATCTGCTCCAATCCCCATTTGTTTTTGAAATTGCAGCTCAAATTTGTGTGTGTGTGTGTGTGTGTGTGTGTGTCGGTGCAGGACAAGGCCGACCTCATCAGTTATTTATGAATAGCCAGAGGCAGCTTAGAAAGGGGCTCCTCTTTGTGACGCTGATAGAACTGTTTTGTGAAAAAGTAAAATAAAAAAGTGGCCAAAGGTTAGTTTCAGTTACTGCCAAAAGAGATGTCCATTTCTCCGCTTTGATTCGTGGGACAGGTTTTAAAGTAAAGGAATTAGTGAAGGAATAAGATGAATGCCAACTGACCAAGAGCATTTTCTATACCAAAAAAAAAATTCAAATAAAAACCTAATCCATCCAAGCACTGTTCTCTCGAAGCTGCACGCGTGTGCAATCGTGCACAGCATCTGGATTCAGTGCACACAGCAAATCTATGCAGCGCAGAAAATAAAATCCAAGCTGAAACGTTAACAAAATAATAATAATCCAAATAATTTTGTACCATTTTGCAGCTCTGGTGAGATAGTGTTTCATGGTCCCACTCTGTGTGTGCCAGGTTCTGATCGGAGTGCACCACCGATTGACGGGTTTGGCAGACGCCTTTATAGTTGGGCAGGTGGTGGTGTGTGTCTTTGTTACCCCTGCTGCTTATCACCTGTTTATGTGGCTGTGGTTTTGGGATCTGCTTATCTGAGGCCGGAAGTGCCGGTTTTCAACCAATTTGATTGTTTTTTTAATGCTACACCTTCTGTTTGTTTCTGGAGCGCTGCTGCTGCGCTGGCGTTATCAGCAGCAGTTGGAGCTCTTTGCAGCACACGGCTTCTGCTGGTTTCTGACCAGCCTTCTTGTTCTACCTCTGTTTTTGAGAAGCAGCTCTGTTTATATGTTTATTTTATGAGCACATCCCTGAGGACTATAGCAATATATATATAAAAAATGGCTTGTGCTTGTATAGCACTTTATCAAGTCCGACGACCCCAAAGCGCTTTACACCCTTCACACCCTGGTGGTGGAGAACTGCAATGTAGCCACAGCTGCCCTGGAGCAGACTGACAGAAGCTAGGCAGTTCTGGTGGTTTTCACTGGCGCAACCTGTAGTTAGTTGCCTCTGATTTAAGCCTGTTTACTGTTGCGATGACCCGGACAACTAAGAATCTGCACAGGCAAACTGTACAGCTAATCAAAAAAAAATCCAAGATTTTTGTCTTTTTCATGTAATCGGGTTAAATCTGTTGTATCTAATTTAAGAAATCTAAAAGAGTATTGCTGTAATTTGATTATTTCAGTAAGCCATGTAATGTGTTATAATCTCAGGTTTTTGACAGGTGTAATATTGGTGTAGCCTGAGTGTGGACGTGTGATGTTGCTTACAGAGCTCCAGTGAATGCTCAGACACATGGAAAATTAGGGGGAACATCAATGTTAAGTTATGTTCATATCCACTCTTATTAGGCCTTATTTTAGGTTTTGTTGAAAACCTCTTTCTGAGCCCTATTGAGAAGTTGTTTAGTAAAATGCAACTTAAACAAAACCTTGAAAAGACAAAATTCTGGCATGCTGTCTTTAGGAGCTGTTCTTTCTGTGCATTGCAGGTGGTTGTAGGATAAAGGTTGGCGATCTTTGGGAAAAGAACCCTCATAAAGACAAGTGCTCTTTAATTAAAATGCCCTAACCTAATTGGTAGGCAGATCTGTACAGTGAAAGTGGTTATACTTATTATTATTACCTGAAGCATGTTTTCTATAAACTATAATTACACTCTTACTCAAAAAATGTGGCAAAATAAAACAAACACCTGCTTATCCTATTTTTGGTAATATTTGCTAAAAAAAAAAACAATAACAAAAAACTCCATTGTTCTGTTTCATAAATGAATCAACAACTTCCACTGTCAATGTTTCAGAGTGTCACATCACTTCTTCCACATCAGTTTTCGCTTGCAGACCACATATGCGTCAGGGTGAAAGGAAATGAAAATATGTAGCTCCTGGGAAGTTCTAGTACTTGGTAGATGGCTATAAACAAACATGATGTATATCTATTTGACAAGACACTGACGGGATATGTTTTTGCAGAGCAATACTAAAATATCACAGAGTTAACCCCAAACATGGTCGTATTTGCACAGATAGAATTTGGTTAAATTGGTGCCCTAAGTGGTTATCACCAGAGTCTCTGCTGCTCCCTAAAACTCATCAAAGTGAAAGCCTGATCGGGGGTAGAATTACAGTCACATAATGTGCCAATTAGCAGTAGCAGCAGGGTTGAATATGCTGGAAGGCTGGGGCTGACCGGTGAATTATATATACACTGAGGTGGCAGCAAGATAATAATGAGATGACTGGTCCCTCTCCCTCTCTCAGGCCTCAGCTGGATTTCACACTGAGCAAAAAGCCACATGCAAATCTTATCTATTTTTTTTCTTACTATCTATTCATTCACCTTCCACTGACTTTGTTTACTTTGAATGTGTTTTTTTTCTGTTCAGAGAAAAAAAAATGATGGATTAATTATGCTGCTAAATTGTGGCTCAGAGGTGTGCAGTATCCACCCGTAGCTTTTATGTAACAGTGCCGTTTTAGCACTTTTCTTTCTGCAGGATGCCTGAGGCAAGCTGTTTCCGTGCAAGCTGCAGTAGAATCACAGACCCTTATTTTCTATATAGAGGTGTTGCTGAGGGGGGGAAAAAATCACCTCGGAGCATACATTTTTTATACTTTAATCAAATTAGTGTTCTCCTGCTAAAATCTCAGAACGTGAGGCTTTGTACAAAAAGATGACAGAATGTCTTTGTACTGTTTCATGTGACTGCTTATAAATAAAAGATAATGTAAACAGAACCTAGAAATACTTGGGTGGTGGTTCAATTTGAAGGTTCAAATTCTGAGAATATTTTTGTTGCAAATGTCTTTGTTGGTGGTCGTTTTTGGAGAACGACTTGGTAAATTAGTTTTTTTTGTTTTGAATGTTATTGGAAAAAAGCTGCCGCTTAATTACACTTCTAAAGCAAATTACATTAACTGCTGAATTTAAAATTATCAATTGCCTGAGGATCATTTAAATATAAATGTTTCTTTCACTGAGATTGATCCAATTTAATTCTGTCCTGTAGTATAAGGCTTTAGTTATGTATTGAGAAAATGTCTCTCCTCATATTTTTATGCACTTGAAGACTAGTTGTCAGTGCAAGAAAACTAAATAAATCACATTCTGACTAAAACTGTCAGTTAAGGTGTGACAATAATTCTGAAAACATTCGAGTGAATAAAACACTGATAGCCACTCTTTTATCATACTCCACGAATACACGAAAAACTGAACAAACAAAGCTAACGCATAAGATTTGTCTTTTGCAGTCATCCATTTCAGTGAATTTCTAAAAGTTGTAAACTTAACCTAATACTAAGCTTCACGAATGGTCTTTCCCTGTTTAAAGCTTGCAGACGATGCTTAAAAGCTGGACTTCAAAGGAACTCCACTAATTCTGCCAAGAAGATGGTTCAAATGTCCAGCCTGAAGAATGCCAGAAGCGTATTGATGGCTGCTAAAAAGTGCAATGTTTCGAGATACAGTTATATAAAAAATATAGTATACTTTTTTATGTATGATATATTTTTTACTTAAGTAGTTTGTTATATACTAATTTCTCCCTAGAAAATGAATGGTTCACAAACGCTAAATAAACTACATTTATGCATTTTATTTATGAATGTATGTACATTTCTGACTGAAGTTTAAGGTGACGAAACAACTTTCTCCTTCTAAGCAAATTTTCAAATTGCTGCTTTTGAAAGATACACTGGTGACTAAACTTCAACAAAGGAGAAAAGCAACATTGTTTATCCAGGATCTTTCTACTCTAATATGGATAAGGTAGTGCCGCTCTGTGCAGGTAAAGTGGGAATTATGACTTTTCTGGAGGAACAACAAAAAGAAAAATGAGGCCTGTGGGTTATACAGCATCAAAGAAAGAAATAACAGGAAGTTAGAAGACTTTCTCCTTTGTAACAAAACTACAAAGAAAAACAAACTTTATGCCCAAACAAGGGTACATAGACAGAAAAGGCTGCACTTCTGGTGCCAGTTGCAGAAAATATCTTCTTGAGTTAGAATCTGGGAGAACTAATTCTGGCCCTGTTTCTAAGCAGCAATGAGTTCTTCAGAACAACACGTCAAAATTTAAAGCCAGTAACCACTAGATATAGAACACACAGAGACCGCAGGTAATCACTCGCAGCCAAATGATGAACACCTTAAAGGGGCCATGACAACAAATATAATGTTCTGAGGTTTGGGGGGTATAATTTGGTCTGTTGTGCACTGATGAAGTCATGTGAATAACAAAACTGAATACCAAAGGACCTGCTCAAGGGTGATCAGCTTGGTTGCTTTGCTCAAAAACTGTCAGCTCAGAAAACGTATCGTTCTACATAGCTTGTCTTTCTACTTCATATTCTCCAAGCAGAGCACATCATCAAGCAAACAGCCTTCTCCCAAATCCCTATACCCACCCTCCCTCCCTCCCTCCCTCCTCCAACTGATGCACCGTCTAAAGGCCCATTCATACCTCACGTAAAAGACGGATACGGATACGTGTGGAGTGTTTCATACGTTCTAACCGTCGATTTCGTCCGTATTTTGACACGAAAATTGGGAGCTTACGATTACGGAAGAAACGGATCAATACTACCGGAAAAGGTGGGGGCGCTATTGAGTTTGTAGTACAAAATGTCGACAAAATCACGAACAAGGTTATAATTCTGGGCTTTAAACAATGGCGGGATTCGAGGGACGACTTGCAGAGCTTGTCCGCAACTACCCACACGTATATGATGTGTCGTGTTCGGGGCACAGGGACAAACAAAAAGTTCTAAATAGTTTTCAAGAAATCGGGGAGGCTCTGGGCATGACAGGAGATGTCATAAAATCCAAGTGGACCGCAATTAGGGAGCGCTATGTGCGCGCTCATAGCAAAATAAATAATAAAAAATCACCGATGTCTGCAGTAGGCCCTCCAATTTTAGCACTGCCACCTAGAGGAAATATTGGTTATTGCGCACCTCAACATAAAAGACGGATGGAGGTATGAAGGAGTCAAGGAATAGAACGTACGGACAGAAATACGGACGTGTAGGCCACACGTAGGGTATGAATGGACCTCTACTTGAGATGAGGAAGGTGGAGGAAGAGGAAGAGTGGCGGAAGTTCATTTATGGGGACTTTACTGAAGACGGTTTTCTATGGGGGAATTAGAGTCGTTTTCGAACAAACAAATAAAAAATAAACCTTCTGTACGGACTCGGAAGGTGGCGACCATAACGCTGTTATTACCTGTAAGTTTATTTCATTTCTAATTGTTGTCAAACGTAGTAAAAGTGTGTTTGTAACTGAAAAATTAAGTTGAGTAACTGAAGCTAAACTGCTGTCAGCGGCATGATTTTCCTTTTGCTGCCGGGGGAGAACCAGCTATCCACCACAGTCATTGAACTCGCTCTCCACGATGGTGACAGTCACCGCGGTGGAGAGCAAACTCTCCTCATCAGTCTATGTGGTGTATGTGGCAGCGAGTTCTCTGCCACGGTACCGCGGTGAAGAACTGAATCCCAGCTGCATATTTCTGTGTCGCGCTCCAGCAGGGAGCTTGCTATGGTATCACATTGGTGCTGGCTCCCAGCTTCATAAGAGCAACTGCAGCAAGCTCCCCACTGCCCTGTGGTCTATGTGGCTATTTATTTCGGTCCCTTTGTTGAATCATGCCGCCAGGTTAAAGCCTTTGGTCAGCTTGGCCTCGCCTGTCCGACATCCAGTTCCACCAGCCATAAAACCATAATACTGATTTGTGACAGTGTGTTGCTCCAAGAAGGGAGGTGTGGATGGAGGGAGAAAATGGCGTGGGGCTGCGTTTTACCAGATTTCCAAATATGGTTGTATCCAATCAGAGTGAAGTCAACTTGGTAAAGCTGCATATCATTACCACAACCGACCCTTTTACTGAAAATCAGTGCCTCCAAATCCAAGACCATGGTCTTGAACCGGAAAACGGTAGAGTGCCTCCTCTGGGTTGGGGAGGATGTGCTGCCCCTAGTGGAGGAGTTCAAGTATCTTGGGGTCTTGTTCACGAATGAGGGGAGGATGGAGCGGGAGATCGACAGGCGGATTGGTGCAGCGTCTGCTGTGAAGCGGGCGCTGTACCAATCAATTGTGGTGAAGTGGGTGCTGAGCCGAAAGGCGAAGCTCTCGATTTACCGGTCGATCTACGTTCCTACCCTCATCTGTGGTCACAAGCTTTGGGTCGTGACCGAAAGAACGAGATCCCGGGTACAAGCGGCTGAAATGAGTTTTCTCCGTAGTGTGTCTGGGCTCTCCCTTAGAGATAGGGTGAGGAGCTCAGTCATCCGGGGAGGACTCAGAGTAGAGCCGCTGCTCCTCCACGTCGAGAGGAGCCAGTTGAGGTGGCTCGGGCATCTGGTCAGGATGCCTCCTGGACGCCTCCCTGGAGAGGTGTTCCGGGCACGTCCCACCGGGAGGAGACCCAGAGGAAGACCCAGGACACGCTGAATTGACTGTTTCTCGGCTGGACTGGAAATGCCTTGGGATTCCGGAGGAGGAGCTGGTCCAAGTGGCTGGAGAGAGGGACTTCTGGACCTCCCTACTGAAGCTGCTACCCCCGCGACCCGACCCCGGATAAGCGGAAGAAGACGGACGACGGGCAGACCCTTTTACTGAGCAGGGACAAAACAACACGTTATTTTTTTAAATGAAATTCTTTGGAGAATTTACATATGCAGCAATATCAACTACATGAAATGGTTTATACAGTGATGCCATGGCACCTTTAAGGCCACAGGTTGTCAAGTGGTAGTGAGATATTATGGTATACAGACAGAAGTCTCAGCTAAAATTAGGGACACTGTGATACTTGGATTAATAATCAATTCACAGACTGACGGATGAAATGCTAATGTGTTCTGACCGCGCTGTTCTAAATATGCCACTGGACTCATAACCCTGAAGTGACCCCCTAATGTTTAGAATGCAAATAATTTAACAAGAGATTAAAGAAACATGGATTACTCGCTTAGATTACTGGACTGTTTCTGAACACTCAAACTAAATAAGGCGCCAAAGACATTCTTTAATGCAGTGTTAAAGTTGTGACTTCCTCTGATTTGATGCTCACCCTTACTGACTTAATGATATGAAGATGAAATGTTGAATTTTTATTTTTAAAATCTGAAATGCCATGGGTCATGCCAGATTGCAAAAAGCCTCAGAATCCATTTTTTCCTCTCTTCTCTTTCAGTGTAGCTGTATGATTTGTGCTTTCACTCATATCTTCTGTACATGTGCGTGCGATCTGTGGATTGTTCAGCTCTGTGTGTGTCTGTGCTGAGAAGCAGGCGTGCTAATGTCTGATCCAATCACACTCAGCTCTGGTGGGCTGAAGGCCTGAATTGTGCACAAAAAAACCATGTGAAACAGAAAAGGAAGGAACGTGTGTGGGCCGTGCAACTGTGATGATCTTCTCGGTTTAGGTTGTTTTACATGACTGTGTGCAGGACCAGTGCATTAACAATGAGATCTGTCACAGATAAATTGGCACATGATTAAAATTGCTGTAATAAAATTCCCGATTAGACCAACTACGTAACATAGGCCGCAGGTTTTGCTTTAATTTAATAGTGCTGTAGATTATTGTAATAGAGAGCTGTAATCTAGTTATATTGTACTTTTTATCCACCTTTTACTAATCCCTACAGAGGAAATGAACACTGTAGACTTCAGGATTTATCACTATATTTTGTGATATTTGTTTCAGTGGCAAAAGTGACAAAATGCTATGACATTTATAAATATGTTTTCAGATGTAAATGTATTATTCTACAATAACAGAGCACCATAAAAAAAAACTATTCTGCTGTTTAAAAAATGTATCCGTGATCTAATAGGCTACATTACTAAAACGGGTACATTCTGTAATGTGATTTTGCTGCTAAACAGTACAAAATAATTGCATTCATTCATATTTTGAAACATAGGGCATTTATGCTTGCTTTCAGGGAACAAACCGTGGAAAGATTAACTGAACAGCAACAGTAATGCACTAGCTGTTCTTGTGGTTTGGCGTCATGATTTTTTTTTTTTTGTTCTTGCAATATCTGCCCATTTCTACTTCCCCTTGTTTTTAATGTAGCAATTATGAAATATAATTTGATTGCTCCTTTGGTAGAATTTCCTTGGCACTAGAATAAATTGTTAAATCACATAATATAAAAGGGATGCATCAACCAGAATTTTGTGGCCAATTTCAGATCTACATTTTTAGCAAAATTTCAACCTGCCAGCGATAAATAACCACTTATATTTCTCTCAAAGAGCAGTTATACAAGAAGATTTGGGAGCAGAATTCAAAATGCTTTTTCAAGCCTTCGCACTGTGAGCAGCCATTAATTCATATCAGGTGCCAAGGTATAATCTTTCTCCGTGAGCAGTCACTTTAAAACAGAGGTTTACTATTTTAATGCAAAGACAACATTTTTAGAATTGACATTTTGAATTGGATTTAGCATGTTATTTCAGAGATCAGCAGTATGTGCATAAAAAAAAAACCCACAGCCACGTTGTGTATGGACTCTAGATCCTTATTTTGACTTTGAGATTTCAAAAATACTTCCAACATTTCATGTTTTATAGCATGTTCTATGACAAAAAGTGTGAAAGATTAACTCTGCTGGACTTTGTTGAGGCTTGCTGATAGCGACTTTAAGCCTTGCTCTCTCACGCCTTACTGCACCGTTAGTATACCTCAGACATGTCTCAGCAGGAACGTAGAAGTAGCTTCTTGCATCTAAGTGCATCATCTGATTTTATTTTTAAACACCTCACTGGTGCTGAAAGCAACTAAAATGTAGTCTTCTTTAGTAAGTAGGCTCCATGGCAAAAGTGTTGTCAGCCTGTTGGCACCTGGCAGCACCTAGTATTGGGACGCTACAACCCTTTGTATTAAAATCTGCAATTCTCATTTGTTTGACAATGTCCCTGTGAAGCCTGCTGTAAGATACAATTTTAAGCATTGTGAATACAATACAACACTGAAAACTGCAAAAGTCAGATATAGGGCTGGGCGATGAATAGATTTCATCAATTAATACAAATTTGTAATTTATGCAGATAATACTTTTGGAAAATCTGGAGTTTTTTAATATATATATATATTTTGCTATCGCAGTCCTAACCTTGCCTGTAAGATTAATTCTCGCCGTATTGGTGCATTCACAAACCCATGAGAAAGCAAGAGCTGACGAGTCCACAGCCGAACCAACATAAACACGGCAGCGCAGGAGGATGCTTGCGTAGCTGCTGCTATCACATCTGTTTTGGAAGAATCAATGATTTCATCTTTGAAATTAGAACAGCAAGAAGGTCCTTGACTGAATTACCTTCTTGTGGTTTCTCATGATGTCTGCCGCTTACGTTTTAATTTGAAACTGTGATTGACTAAAACCAGCCTTGGGTAGGCGGGCACTAAGTGTCACTTTGACCAATCAGCTCGGAGAGTTCTACTGAATGTCCCTCCTTTCCCCAAATGGATTCAATAGGAGCAGACGGAGATTGATGTGCAGAATGGTGAGTGCTCCATATTATCAGTTTGGCTGGCCAGGTCAATGCACTCTTTGGGCTGTAAGAAACTTTTCACTATGTCAGTCCAAAGAGGGGAAATTGTTTTATTAATAGGTTTCAATGTTGACTATTATGTGAATATATTGAGTATATTCTATTATATTTAAAAAGAATATGCTGTCAAAATACTGTAAAGAGGAAACCTTTTTACCACAAGATGAGGTACAAGTTGGTTTGAAATTACAAATGAAGTGAAACCTTTTCTAAGATATATACACTCAAATCTAGCTCATTGTGTAATACCGCTAGCAGCAAGCATTTTGTTATATTTTCATTGTTTACTATAGTAAGGCCTACCATCTTGTTTTACAAGCATGTTTCATAGCTTGTATTTAGTTACACTTTCAATTCAGGTCATCTCCCAGACAAGAAGCTTGAATTAAAAGCAAGTCTTTTAAACATTTCTCAAATTTGTTTTTATGAAATGAAAGGGGGAGAATAATATATTATTGAATTTGGTAGTGTAAAATATATGGTGAGGCAGCGGAGCTACAATAAATGGCTAACACCAAAGTTAACAGCTAAACTAACCGTTATGCTAACCAGGTACATTAACACTAGAAGTGCGAATGCGCAGCCAGCAAGCACAAACTAATAAGGAATAAGCACTCGCACTGGCGTTGCATGAGCGTGTCAGAATGATTGGCTTGTGGGACAACCAATAGATGAGGTGATACCCTGGAACTTGAGGGAAATGAGGGCAGAAACAAAACTGTTACCAAATCCCTGCTCGTCAGTGCACAGGGCAGTGATTGGTCAGTTTTCATATGCCTGCATTTCCCACAGAGATCACATTTTTAACCTCATTTTTCTGAATACAAAATGCATCAACTACTTTCAAGATGGAAGGACCATTTTACCCAGTACAACAAAAGGTGTTTCTGAACAGGATTACCAGGATTACCATGAAGTTAACCAAGAAGAGTTCTGGCCAGTTTAGCCGTGAATCAACAATAATTATTGGACCTGGTTGTTCTTTTTTTTTTTTTTCAAAAAAACATATGCTGTGTCTCTATTGCTTGCAGAAATGATTTTGACACATTTATTTTCTAAATTTGTACCTTACAGTTTAGCATATTTGGTTCACCAATATAAAATGTTTGGCCTCATCTCATGTCTTAAGTCTTGAGAAGACTTAAGACATGAGCCAGCTGAAAAATACCTTTCAGCTGGCTTTATCTCTAAGGTGCTATGTGTTATTTGTGTAACCAAGTTCATTGAAAAGGGTTGAAGATAAATTTAGAGGTCCATCTCTGTAAATTAGGAAAATAGCATCTTTAAAAAGGTAATTTATTAATAGTGAAAGTCATTCATAGATTGCTTTTTAAATAGGAATACATATCAAGCTTTTATTGCTGTTTGTAGGATAATGGCCTACAGCTGATGTAAAGTGAATCAGTTTATCAGAAAACGAGTTCTAAGTGAAACCAAATGTAAAGAAAATGATTTCTAATAGGAATGAACACCTACTGAAAGGTATGCCCTTGCACTTTACAGTATATGCACTTAATAGTGAGGGACCCATCCTTTGGCATGAATTACTGCATCCATGCAGCATGGTACAAAATGCATTGCTGAGGTGTTAAGATGTTCAGTTGGCTTTAATAGCAGCTTTCAGCTTGTCTGCATTGATAGCTCTGTCTCTTATCTTCCTCTTGGCAATACTCTATGTGGGAGCAAGTGCCAAGTACTGCTGGAAAATGAAATCAGCATCTTCATAAAACTCATCAGCAGAGGGAAGCATTAAGTGCCTGGAAATTTCCTGGTAGACTGCTACGCTGACCTTGGACTTAATAAAACATTAGCAGATGATATAGCTCAACAAATCAAGACTGGAAACTTTCACTAGACTTCAAGCAACCTGGATTCTGATCCTCTTCCATCCTTCTCCACAATCTGGAGCTTGCATTTCCAAATGAAATGCATTATTTATTTAACCGGAAAATAGGACTTGATACCACTGAGAAACAGTCAAGTCTTTTTTCCTAGTCCAGGTAGGATGTCTCAGGTTTAGCAGTGGCACTCACAATGTTCTTCAGGCTGAGGTGATCCCTGTGGCTGGTGCAGGCAAGAACACCCTAGACAGTCCTTCCCGTGATAGTGGAAGGCAAAACACAGCATGTATTTGAAATCCTTTTTTCATTTTTGTTAATGCTCAAATTTACTGAGAAGCTGAATTTTTGGGTTTTATTAGCTGTGAACTATAATTATCAATCTAAAAAAAAAGAAAGGAAATGCTTGAAAATAGCACTGGCTGAGGAAAGTAATTATAGTTTTGTATCAGATTCACTGTGTAAATTAATTAGTGAATTAAATTAACTTTTTGATTATATTCCAGTTTGAATTCAAACTATTACAGTACGGGTGAATCTCAATGTTCTCATCACCACAAATCACCACAAATCTCTTCAAGGAGAGTCCCTGGATTTTGCAATTCAGAAAGACTGTTGTTAGAAATATAGACAGGAAACTATGAAGTTTTAGGCTAATTTATATAGCACATCTAAAGATTCCTCATGCTGCTTTCAAAAGTGACCAGAGTATAAATGTGATCATGCATAACTAACATAAAAACTTGTCTAAAAATAAGTCTGCCTTCAGACTGAATGCAATATGAATCTGAATCTGAATTAAAAAAGGAATACAACTCTTCAACTTGGACACTCTGAGCAAAGCATGGACAGGCTGGGAACTACCCTGTTCTTTTCCTCAAATGCAGGGAAATATTTACTGTGTTAAAAGTTTGGCTAAGTTACCAGAGATACCAACTTCTGCCCTAAAGCTCCTACAGGCAGGGTCCATTACTGTTTCTGTAGAGATATCTTGACTGATCATAGTTAATAGGATGGGTACAAAAAGAGACAATGAGTTTGTCCTCCATTATTGAGGACAATGGAGGACAAATGGCTTTTCACGGTCCTTCCGTCCTATTAGAAAATCCACCACTATGTCACAGAGCAAGGTCTCTCTAATTGGATGACGCTCCACGTCCAGCTGCAAAAGCTCAGATTTTGCAACTCTGTCTGCCGCTTTGGATGCTCAGACACTTGAAATCTCAAAACCCGCTACACCCGATGGGTGAAACCCGCCGCAGGACCTCTCCACGCACCTAGAAGCGTGTCCACCATAGACTTTGCATGTAAACCAGATGGCCCCAAAGATGTACCTAACAGAGCGGTCCATTGTGTATGGGGAATTTCTCAAATGACGTCAAATTACTAAGTGTAGAACAGGCAGTGCGCCTGCGTAGTGGCCATCTTATGGTCGGACAAGCTGTATAGAGTGGAGAAGCAGCCAATCAGGATAGGCGTAACAATATAAATGCTTCTGAGGAATACGGCAATGGGCGTATCCCATAATGAGACGTCAAAACTTATTTAATCAATATCATCAAGTTGCAATGACAGTATGCACTGTTGAGAAAGCCTGCAAAAAATCTATTAAGAGAAACTTTTATAACTCTTGTAGATTACAGACAAAACAGACAAATCCCTTCCTCTCATCAACAAATTTTCTAATTAATTGGAACAATGCTAAAACCTGGAGGCTTTTTCTTACTAAGATCAACTTTCTAACCTTGGTGTGCAGCCAATGGTTCAGAGTCAAGTATATAACCTAGAATAGCAGCATCTCATTGACTATCAGGTACAGGCCAAAGCAGAGTGTGAGCAGGAGCAAGGCCTTGACAGATGACACATAGTATTGAAGGAGAGCAGGATGTAGAGGCTGGCTGGCTGGATGGCTTCCCTATCTCAGTCTCATCTTTGCTTCTCTCCAAGAATCGATCCAAGGCTGCAGGCTGACTGCAGAGGGAGCAAGGCACACTTGAGTGCAGGGCCTGGGTAATCCTCTGTCAACCTCCTATGTGATTGCCATCCATTCACTTGACTTTCATTTTTACCCATTCAGTTTGGTTTGCATTTTTTTATCTCCTAACTTTGCTTTAAAAAACATAATGACTGTTTTCATAGGAGTATTGTTGTATTTATATCAGAGCAAAGGTAGAAAATATTAAATTCATTCTATCATTTTTCATAATAAACTGCTTAAAAATAAAACTTTCTCCAGAATGGATTTTTGGCCATTCTTAACAACTTCCATGTTGTTTACCGTCTAACTTCTGTTGGTACAATATTACCATAAGAATAGATGTTTTATTTTTGCGACCTGTAGCATAATTTATTGCCTACAGTCAATTGTAAAAGAACTTCTGGGATTTGGTAATCACTGAGAGGTGAAAAAGATCTGTTTACTTTGACAAAAGAAAATCTTCAACATCTCTATATTCCGGGGAGAAATAGTTCAACTATATGAAGTCTAACCCAGCATTGGAGGTCTTTTCTAATAACTCCATTCTTCTGTTTTTGAAGATTTCCCTTATGAGATGCCTGAACAAACATGCATGAGATGAGATGCTTTTGTGTTCAGATTTTTGGAATAAAAGTAAGAGAGGATTAAAAAAAAAGAAATAAAAGAATGTCCCAAATGAGATGTGCTGTTTATTCAGCTCTTCTTTATTGATCCAACCATCTTTTCATTTTTCTTTTGTGTCTGTGTCTGACTCAGACTATATCTATAATTCACAAACTCTGAGCATCCTCAAGTTCCTTCCCCAAGGCTGTGTGTTAAAACGTAGCTAGAATATGGATTCAGGTTTTGTTAATAAGTTATGGAGTCAGAAAAAAAGAACATTATGTAGGGCCTGAATGGCAAGTTTAATATATTTCATTTGGATTTTTTGGCAACAAAGTCTTTCTCTCTGCTAGTCTGTTTTTTCTCAAACATATTTTACTGATGAATGCCCATTTGCTGTCTATATTGGAAATACACCATGTTGCCAAAATAATTCATTTGCCCAATAAAATTATCAAAATCAGGTGTTTCAATATCTTTCATGGCCACAGGTGTGAAAAACCAAACATCTAGGCATCCAGCCTGTTTCTATAAGCATTTGTGGAAAAAAATGGGTCGCTCTCAGGAGCTCAGTGAGTACCAGCAAGGGGTCTATGATAGGATGCCACCTGTGCAACATGTCCAGTTGTGAAATTTCCTTGCTCCTAAATATTTCTCAGTCAACTGTCAATGGCATAACAAATTGGGATCGATTGGGAATGAAAGCAACTTGGCCACAAAGTGGTAAACTGACGATGGCAGCAACTTTCTGCAGAGTCAATCCTTACATACCTCTGAACTTCATTTGGCCTTCAGATTAGCTGAAGAATGGTGCATAGAGAGCTTCATGGAATGAGTTTCAATGCCTGAGCAGCTGCATCCAAACCATACATCACCAAGTGCAATGCAAAGCGTCAGTTGCACTGGTGTGAAGCCCACTACCACTGCACTTTATAGCAGTGGAGGTGCATTCTCTGGAGTGATGAATCGCCCTTCTACATCTAGCAATCTGATAGACAACTGTGGGTTTGGCTGCTGCCAGGAGAGTGGTGCTTGTCTGACTGTATTTAGCAATTTATTTATCTATTTTTTTTTGGAGGGGGGGCTGATTTTCTAGAGTTGGGCTTGGCCCCCTAGTTCCAGTGAAAGGAACTCTAAATGCTTGAGCAGACCACAAACATTTGGACAGTTTCATGCTCCTAACTTTGTGGGAACAGTTTGGAGCTGGCCCCTTCCTCTTCCAGCATGACTGTGCACCAGTGCACAAAGCAAGGTCCATAGAGACATGGATGAGTTTGGCGTGGATAAACTTGACTGGCCTCCACAGAGTCCTGACCTCAACCTGATCAAAGACATTTGTGATGAATTAGAGTGGAGGCTGAGAGCCAGGCTTTCTTGTCCAACATCAGTGTATGACCTCATAACGCGGTTCTGGAAGAATGGTTCAAAATTCACATAAATGTATACCAGAACCTAGTGGACAGCCTTCCCAGAACAGTCAAAGCTATTATGGCTGCAAAGAGTGGAACAATGTCATATTAAACCCGATGGCTTAAGAATGGGATTCAAATGTGATTCAAGGCAGGTGAGAGAATACTTTTGGCAATATAGTATATATTGGGATCTAATCCTGGCTAATATCAGATGATCTCCTTCCTTTATTGCTGAGACAAACGCAAGGGAGGATGTCATATTTTTATGCTGATTTTAAAAGAGATGGGGCTGGGCAACATTATTAAGCGACCCCCCCCCCCTTTCATTTTATAAACACAAATTAGAGAAATTGTTTAAAAAATTGCTTTTATTTCTGGGAGTTGACCGGAATTCAAAGTGTAACTGAACACACGCTGTCAAGATGGTAGGCCCCGGACTCCTCCCTCTGCCTGCTCCATCACGCCGCCACACATGTAGGTCCTTGGGGAGAGGACGTTACTGGAGGTTGCCACCTTTTGGTGACGTCCCTCTCCCCAATTTTATCATGCATTTTAGACACTTTCACTCCAAACATTTTCACAACGCACATCCATGTAGGCCACGATATGGGGGGGGTGGGGGGGAAGACGTCTGGGGGGGGGGGCTTATGTTGTGTGAGCCTCGCCCCGGGCGGCTCCCTTCACCCCCTCTCGCATTTAGACATTGAGGGTTCTTCTGGGTAGTTGCTTGGAGGGGGGGCGCTGGCACCAGCTCCCTTCCGGAGGGGGGGTGGGCTGTGCCGTGCACCCCCTTCGGTGCTCCCAG
Organism: Fundulus heteroclitus; assembly: GCF_011125445.2. NCBI lineage: Eukaryota > Metazoa > Chordata > Actinopteri > Cyprinodontiformes > Fundulidae > Fundulus > Fundulus heteroclitus. The sequence goes on from NC_046376.1 coordinate 10,282,398, forward strand.
TTTTAAACACACCTGAGAACAACATGCAACAACACAACATCTGAGCGGGCGTAGGGAGGATCGGGGGTCTTTTGCACACCCCCGATCTCCGATCGCGGCACGGAGTCTGGGGCCTGGAGGAAGTGCGGGCCACTGGGTACGGGGTCTTGGCGGGGGGCTGTTGCGGCTGGCCGGCGGCTTACCGGATCTGGGGCTGACGCCTCTGCTCTCCCCAGGAAGGGATGGGGGGCAGGGGTGGCTAGGGTAAGGTCGGGGTGGGAGGGGGTTTATTAGGTATATAGTGGGTGATGGGGGGCTCTGGTCGGATGGCCCGTACGGGTCGTGTCGGCCCCCCCTCTTTGGGGGGCCTGGTCCGGGGGGCGCCTGGTCCGGGGGCGGGGCCGGGGGTCGGGCACAGGCAGTCGTATTGTTGAAATGTGGTGACCCCCCCCCCCACTTGGGATTTTTGAATGTGAATGCTATGTGGGAATGTGTGTAAAACGTCCTTTTTTTTATTTATTTTTTATTTTTTTATTTTATTTATTTATTTATTTTTTTGGTGTCTGTGTGTGGCGAGTGGGGCACAAGGGAGGGATGGTGTGAATGAGTGAGTGTTTTTTTTTTTTTTTTTTTTTTTTTTTTTTTTTCCAGGTTTGGGTTCGGTCCGCTCCCTCTCCCAAGATCATCTCAAGTCTCCGCTAGGTGCGGAGCCCATCCCCCCACGTCCTGCCCTCCTCCGCTGCGTTGGCGGGCGCCTTGACCCTCTGGCGCGTTGACGGTCCTCGGGTTTGGGGCGGGTTCCCGGGTGGGCGCCGGCCCATTCCCGGCGGTGGTTTCGCGGGGCCTGGCCCCCCGGGGGGCGGCCGGGGCCCCTGCCGCGGGGGCGGGGCGCCCCTGGGGCCTCTGGCCCCCAGGGCCCATGGCCAGGACCACTTCAGCGCGGCCGGCTGCCGGCGGAGCCCACGGGCTCGTCCCCGCGGCTCTTGAGGGCGTCGGCATTGCGGTGGCTGGGGGATTTCCTCGGGGTCGTCTCTCCTCTTTCCTCAGGGGGGGGTTGCAGATTTCCTGTGAAGGCCCCTCTCGGGCGCACTGCTTTGGGGGCCCCTTTGGGAGTCCGGGGTTATGGGTTCCCTGACCCCTGCCTCTGTGCTCGGGGAAGGTGGGTCTTCGGTTCTCCACAATCACTATCAAGCCATTTCCTTCTGGATAATTTTCACCTAAATTAGTGCACTCTCACAATCTCCCACAGGTGCTGGGTCCCAGGTATTAAATGTTCACTTATATATAGAAAGGCTATAATTTATGTACTTTCTTTTACTTTTTTTTTTAGGTATCACATTACACATGTCAGCTTAAATAATAATACATATGATTTAGCAATGGTATCAAGGTGTTACACGATTGTATCTGTTGCTTTATGTCTGTTGGTTGTGCTGTTCTTTTTGTGTCTCTTTCCAGGTGATGGAGCAGACAGAGGAAGTTTTATAATTCTCTTCCTTTTATATCTTCTTTCTTTCACCTCTTCTTTCTTTTTTTTTTCTTCTTGTTTTTCTTTTACTCTCCTACTTTCCCATTGTAGTGTCCTTATAATTTGAAATTCTCCCTGCAGGAAACACAATAAAGCTATTTACACGCACAAATCAAGCGGAGCATTATGGCGAAAGCTGTTTGCTCCACTTGTGAAAGTAAAATCTGTCGAGCTCTATTTGGCATTAAGATATCAATTTTTATTGCTACAAAAAAAAAAAAAGATGGTAGGCCCTACTACAGTAAGCAATGAAAATATAACTAAATGTTTGCTGCTAGCGGTATTACACTTTGAGCTAAAATAATAATTTCAAACCACTTTGTTTTTCATCTTTTGGTAAAAAATTCCTCTTATGAGTATTTTGACAGTATATTTTTCTTAAACATAATATTCAACATTGAAACCTATTAACAAAGCAATTTCCCCTCTTTGGACTGACATAGTGCAAAGTTTCTTGGAAGCCCAAGGAGTGCATTGACTAGGCCAGCCAGTTTGATAATGTGCAGCACTCTCTGTTATTTACATTATCTCTAAAAGTAGAGGGGTGCTTGTCGTCAGAGGATTAACAAATACTACTCTTATGCGTTTAGACATACCCATCCCTTCTTGTTCCCATAAAGCTCAACAGTTTTGTATATTTCTGGAAAAACAAATAAGCAAGCAAACTAAAAAGAGGATTTTCAGGAATGCTAAAGTAGAAAAAACTCACAACCCATTCACATATTGTATTAAGCTGGTAAAGTAAGCTTTGGCTTCAAATATTTTCTATACAAGGTAGGGGTGAGTCTTTTCCCCATGTAACTTAAAAATAGATATTTTTGATTAAACAGACTTTAGACTCTTTGTCATTTTAATATTTTCTGTTCATTTGTATTTGCGTGAACCCCTGTTTTAAATAAAATTTATAAAGCAGAACTTTTTTACCTCAAAGATTTGTTGCACAGGATAAACTGGAGCTGCACTGAAATATATTGAGAGCCAAATTATTGAGTCTTATTTTATCCAGAGTAAAAATGGCAGTAGTAGTGTAGCACTTTGACTAACTGCTCCACGTTGAATTATCATCAGTAGGAGCAAGAGATGAGTCTGTTGAGGGCTGTAAGTGATGCTGTAGATCCTTGTACCTCGTTAGAAACAATAAAGCTATGCCTAGTTTTGGATGTTTTCAGTGTGCCATAGTTTTTTTAAAAGTCAATGTTGAACTTGAGAAGCATCTTAAGGCTGACCTGCAGAAACTCCTAGATAAGACAAAATATCTGCTGCTGTCGAGGAACACAAGACTGCACCTTCTAGAAAATCATTGGCAAGTAAACAGCAATACTGATGATCAAAAGGTTAGTTTGTTCGGAATTTCTATTCAAAGCTGAAACTCTGAATTTATTGCACATGAGCCGCTGTATCAGTTGTTTCTTTATGTCCATTTGAAGTTTATTGCTTACAGATGATGAAAACCCAAAAATTCAGTTTCTTGGATAACTAAAGTATTGCATAAGACTAATATAATTATTTTTAACACAGAAATCTTGGCCTGTTAAAAAGTATGTTCATGTACTGTACAGTACGTGCTCTCCACTTTGTCAGGGCAGTACGGAGGCTATCCTTCTTCATACTGTGCTCCATGCATGAAGGTGATCAGCCTGTGGCACTGCCAGAGTTGAAGAACCCTAAGGTTGATATGATGACATGGCTGCCCAAATTATCGACTGTCCATACCTTACATGTTTGTATTTTAAATTGCATCTGATTATTGGACTTAATAAAAAGCAAATTCCACAAAACGAAATGTCTTTCGTGTTTTTCTGAAAGGATATTTATACCATTGTATTATGACAGCTGGGCCCAACCTCTGCTGGAATTTTATTCATCTTATAATTTCAGTTTCTAGTCCATCTTGTTACAAAATGCTTCTTATAATTTACCAAAGTCTTAAGTGACCTTCAGAAGTCCACCAAATACCTGCTGGCTTTGACCATTTGTCTTTATTAAGTAAGAAGACTGGGACAACGCTAACAAGGGTTCAGGGAAAGACAACAGTGTTTTTGGGGAATCTAAAGACGTGTTAAAGCCACTCTGCATGTTAGTGAAATTTTCAGCCTTTGTAATAGATTTGCAATGTTCTCCCCGATGTACGTGGTAACTTAAAAATAGCTTTTTTTCCATCAATGTTTTAGAAAATTGACGTGTTCTCATCTGACAATCTACATTATGTTTGGAAATGTTGTCCCAAATGAGACCTTTGGTTCTTTTCACTCCATTTAGTCATGCTGCTGCACAAATACATATGAGGTATTATTTTTCCCTTTCCAGCAGCTTTGGGTTTAGTGTGCCCAAAAACGAAACTCTAGAAAATGATCACAATGCAGAATGGGAAGGTCAGGTTTTACAGCATGTGCTGTTGTTTACTCAAGTCTATGACAGTGTCGAGACAGATAGCAGGAGCAGCTGCAATAAAAGTAGGAGAATTGGATGCATGAGACAGAAATGGAAGGTAAGGGAGGCAAACTGGCGAACAGAGGAGTTGGAGGCACTGAAGGTTGTGGCGTTCCCCCCAGCTCACCCCAGCTCATTAATTTTCTCATTTAGTCTGAACGGTGGAGTGTGCAAACAAGATTGGGGGCCATGCTTACTAATGAGGACCGGAGACAAACAGGCAGTTCCAACAGTTTGTGTGTTTGTTTGTAACAAAGTGAGCGAGAGGAAAAGGGGTCCTTTTGTAGAAGAGGAAAGGTGCACTTCTTTATTTATTTATTCTTTTTGCTCTTGAATAAAGTTTCATTCTTCATCGGGTTCAACCAAATGTATTTTGAGTTTGAACTAAATCATTAAACTGTAGGTCAACAGAACGGTGACTGTGGCTCAGTGGAAATTGTAGTCGTCTTGCAATCTGAAAGTTGTGGGGTTTATTCCAGCTTCCTCCTACCACATGTGGATGAGTCCCTCAACAAGGCACTTAACCCAGAGTTGCCTTCCAATCTGCATATTTTTTGTGTGGTTGTATTTGTTTGTGTGTGAAATGTTCTGTAGTATAAATAAAGCACTCCGACTGGTCACGATGACCTGAAAAATGCTGTAGAAATTCAGTACAATTAACATTTTGAACTAAGTTAAAATGAAAATTTCTGGTTTATAGTCAAAAAAGGTGATCCCTCGCTCTTCCTAACCTACTGCTTCCACTCTTATTTTCATGCATAGGATGTGGATGCCCACACAGAAATGCTCTGCTTTAAAACTTAATGAATAGTACAGAACTTAAAGAAAACAAGATTTTGTTATTAAACCCTGTTAAATTTATCCAGTAAAAATTGAGAGTATGGTACAATGTAATATATACCAAGACATGGCTGTTTGCCAAAACTGAAAGGTTGAGCAAAGAGAAAATTATTCAGAGAAACAGCCGAAGGCTCCTGGTTACTCTAGAGGAGCTTGTATGAAATAATGAAGAGAAGAACCAAAAGATGTGCAAGAAAGTGCTCTCATCAAATGTGACCAAGTGTGGGGGTTTTGACCTCCATGCATAATGTAGTATCTGTGGGAGGCAAACTACCACAGCAAAAACACTGGACACACCCTCCCTATTATGGTGGTAACATGCTGTGGGGATACCTTCCTCAACAGGTAAAAGAGAAACTGGTCAGGTGACGGGAAAATGGATAAAATAAAAACAGAGCAGCTGATGATCAACTTTCAGCAGTAATAAAGATTTAAAGGAACATTAAGTTATAAGGACTGAAATCGTAACTGCCATTTACTCAACAACCCATTGTTGCTCTGAAACGCCACTGAATTTTTACTTACACATGAGGTATATGATGTTGTGTTTTGTTCTGTTTCTGGCCTTCTTCTCTTACTGGCTTCCCTGTTTACAAGTGTACCCGATCTGTACCTGAAGCACGATTCGTACCGTCAGCTCTTTTGCGCATGTGCAAACAGAATAACTTCTGGGAAGAATATTTTTAATTTTTCTTCTTTTATCTTATTTTGGGTGGGATGTTTCTTTTTGTATTCCATTGTAATTGTGTGAATATTGCATGATTTAAAGGGGATAACAAATAAAGGAAAATGGTTATGTTGTGCAGTTATACACTGTTTAAAGTTATTCAATGTTTAATAAATAACTCTCTGTCTGTTATGTATTGTCTGGTGATAATCAGCTCTTAAGCTGATATCAGGACAATGGTTAAAAGGGATGAATTCGAGCACTAGCGATCTTTTAACAGCAAACTCGGCACACACATAGGATAAAGGAGTGACAGCTTGTTCAAGTTCAAGAATTTATTAACAGAAATTAAATGAACATCCAGAGAACATCACTATATAATGCTGTTTATCTGACTTGACACCATATTTCAATCAATAAATCCTTTCTACTAGGTCAGTGAAACTTAACTAAACTACTAAGCAAAATGAAGATAAAAGAAGCTAAGCTAAGGAACTATTTACATGCAAAAATAAAACGAAAGACAAAATTCAGTGAATCCTGGTTCTCTGCATATCTGACTTAAAGTACATGGAATGGAGTTAAATTAACTTAACTAACTTAGAAAAACTTTTAGCATGTTTTCAATCCATTCACAATGCGAATCCTGAGTAAACAAAACGTTATTTGATGAAATAATATTTTGTTTGAGTTAAAGAACCAAAGTTCACCTTAAAGAACATGGAGCTTAAATTAGCTTTGCTAATTCAGAACAACATTTGGTATGTGTTTCAACACATTCACAATGCAAATCCCGAGTTACACAAAACATTATTTGAGGAAATAACATTTTAAAGAATGATTTGCTCAGTAAAATCATTTACTTTATGGACGCCCGATTTGATCAATGTGATTATACCTCTGGGAGGTAGAGGTCGCTGCAGCGATCGGTCGCTAAAATCGGTTACACCTAAAGTTAAACAAAGCGCCTTTAAATCACCAATAATATTCCATGTTAATGCGGTAATAAGGATCATAGCTCTATCGAACCATAGCGGAGCGGAACAAACAAGCCTTATGCTTTAAAACGGCTTTTGTTGAACGACCGGAAATCGGATGTTACCAGAAGCTAAATAGCATTTTGGCTAGCAGATTTTCAGCGCTAACTTCAAAAGCTTCAGCTTTTATTTTTGGTCATAATGAGTGTGTCGGTTAACATAAGCATTAATATACCATCATTGTATGAAACCCCTGTGGAGATAACGTTTGTTAAAACCATAAAAACACACTCGACTCATATCAGGAATGACCTCATACAGAATGGTATCATGAGCTACGCCTGTTAGCTCTTTGTTTTAAAACACCATGTGGACGCATTACACAAAGATCTCCAAATGACTGTGTAATCATTCCCTTTGGTCTCTCTGTCCAACCTGTCGGTGCCTCATGTGAGCTCGATCCACTTTGGCCATCCATGGAAAAGAGCACAGAAAAGCAGGGAAAATCGTTGGTCTTTTAGCAGCGGGCTAGCGTGCGGCTCTGCGGCTATGAGCTAACTGAAAGCATGGTATGGGGGGCAGAGAGCTCCGACGTCCTGCAGGCAGCGTCTGACCCGGTTGCAGGCACGATTTCAGCAGATTTTTCCTCAGCATAGGAAAGTGGGTCCTTTGCTGGCTTTTCAGCTCTGTCTGGAGTCTGCTTTCCTGTAAAGGCTGAGAAGAAATAAACAAAGCTGTTTTGGCATGGAGGGAGCCTTTCCTCTGCCGTTTTACGCTGAAGTTAAGACAGCAGACTTAACTCTGATTTGGCCGGTTATATCCTCCGGGCGAAGAGGGATTTCTCCCCTGTACTGGCTTCTGTCTTTCGGCCTTGTGAGGCCTCATAGTTCAGGTCAGCCTCCCTCCTCCTTTGTCTCAGGTAGGAAGAAGGTGAAGACTGGATCTCTGGCCAGGGGCAGACTGAAGAGAGCTGAGAGGTGCAGTCTGAAGGGATCCTCTTTGGGGAGGGGTTTGGCTCAACACCAGGGGCACCCTTGCTGAGAGACTGTCTTTGCAGCAGGGTGGTGAAATTCCTCCTGGTCCCTCCCCCATGGTACATGTTCAGAATTCAATCTGGCTTAATTCATTCTCTCATCATGGCTTTAATATTCTGGCACAAAAGTTAGCTCGCATTGCAATGGACGCTTTGACTGCTCTGAGCATTATGTCAGACAGAGCGATTCATTTAAATATTTTCTGTACTTACTACTACTACTATGCACTCGAACAGTGTTGATCACAGAAGGGATGTGATTGATAGCATTTTGTTGGGAAGGATGGAAATACTTTATTCCCAGTCCTTTTTAAACTAAGAACGTACTAAACTGCGACCCGGAGGTTATTCTGTTTGCACACGTGAGAAGGAGCTGATGGTACTGATTTAGTTACCGGTACAGATCGGGTAGTGACAACAGGCTGCGGCTCTTTTACCCCAAAAAAATACCAAATGCTGAGCTCTGTTTAGAGAACCCTCGGAAGAATCATATGATTGGCTCAGGAACCAGAAATTAAATATAGGCTACACCCTGAACTGAAGTAGTTCCGGACCGTACCCTCTAGGTTTGAAAGAAGAAAACGGGACTCAGACATTATTGATGGAGAGGACCGATTGTTTATAAGGAATGTTACTTCTATCCCGGGTGACAAATGAGAATGATTTAGGTTTATTTTACTGTTGTTTAGATGAAAAAAAAATCAGTTGTTGGAATTGCCGAGTCAAACTCCAGATGTGTATCTCTACTTACATGCTGTCCTTCCAATCTGACTGGCTGTAAGCTATTTTCAAAAAAGAATGGGGAAAAACTATCACTCTATAGATGTGTGAAGACAAGCTGTAAAAGATTTGCAGCTGTAATAGCAGGGACAGGTGGCTCTATAAATTGACAGATGCACAAATTACATTTCAGATTTTTTTGTAAAGGCATTTGAAAAAGTATTTTCCTTATGCTTTGCAAAACCCTTGTTTGTGATAGTCTGTCACAGAAAATCCCAATAAAATACATCACAGTTTGTTGGTATAACAGGACAGCATTTGAAAAAAGTCCAAGAAGAGCAAATAACTTTGCAATTGGTGTTGAAGTTGCGGCTTGGGAATGTTTTCAACTGTGTTGAATCTGGTAGTTTGATTTCAGTGCATTATTTAACGTTAGTGTTGCTACAGTTAGAGAAAATACTGAGTTCACTGATGTCCAAACTAACAAGTTTTCCAAAAGACAAGCTTTTCTGCAGTTTACACCTGTTTCAGCAGAGCTTTATTTTAATGATTCCCAAAGTAAAACTTGTTTTTGTTTATCTGTGCGGACCTGAGAAAAACATGATTTGTAGACACAAAAATGTTTTCCACGTCCACCATGTACTGAGAGCGTTTAATGGAAAAGCTAGATAACAAGAGCCAGTGAGGTCTTTGCTCCCATCAGCTTTCAGGGGTAGCACTTCAACAGTCCTTTTCGCTTTACATGTCTGTCTGAAGTCTCCCACTGTATCTAGTTTGTCGGGTGATTTTGAAGGCATTTTGCCATTCTGCTCGACTTTAAAAGAGTGCATAGTACATCTGTAAATGATAAAACGTGTCACTATTTTTTAGATGTTTTTAAAGCAGAATTGGCAGTGCAGAAATATTGACTATAAAGCAAGAAACATTAAACAAATAGAAAGGAAGAAACATTGGAATAAACTGCAGTCATTGTGGTGAATTTGAGTGAGAGGGAAATTGGCTGTCTGCTGTAACTGAGACAACGGGCTGGTGTCTACACCCACTTAAGAAGTAACCTCCTGTAGATATCCAACTGAGCAGAACTTTCATTAAAGCGCCAAAAGCTGTTACACTGTCAAATCACCACAGGAGGAAAATAAAGGTTTTAGTCCAGTGGCATCAATTTTTTTCTGAGAGCATCTTCAAGAATGTTCCCTGCAGAGAAATCCATCATGGCAGCCATTAAATCCCTGAAAGCTATCTCTAATGCTATTATAGCTGCAAGGTCTCCACACATTATTATTAGAAGCATGTAACATTTTCATTATGTTACGTACTGTACAAATTAATTTGAGGTTTCTTTAAGGATTCATTTGAGTTACTGATATATACGTATGTGAGAAGACACTTACAGTATATGCACTTGTTAAATGTGTACTTCTTTTGAATTCTGAAACAACAAAGACCACATTTAAATTATTCATATACAAGCAAAATAAAATGAGCTTCCTGTGTAGGGTGGCCAGGCTATGCCTCAGAAATAGGTGGGGAGCACCAGTATTTACAAATACTATTCCGATACCAGAGCTACTTTTGCTATAATGTTATCATGGTGTTGATTTTTTTAACAGGGTGTAATAAACTCCTCTCTACAGGAAAGTAGGAAATGTATGAATGTAAGAATATAAATCCCAAAATACACATTGGGATAACTGCAAGCTCACAAAATAAGTTAGAAAAACAGTAAATTGTGTTCACAGGAAAAATCTCATCCTGAAAACAAATATGCAACCGTTTCACATTGACTGTATGTATGAAATCCCAGAGAGATATCTATAAAGGTAACATGTCCCTGCTATTCAAGATTTTTAACCAAACTTTATTTTAATCATATCTGATTTTGTTTTTTAAATTCTACTTTACTTTTCTTTTTTCACTTATTATTATTATTATTGTTTTTATTATTACTATTATTATCCATCCATCCATTTTCCAATAGCTTATCCCTATTGGGGTCCAGCTGTCAATGGGCGAGAGGCGGCGTCCACCCTGGACAGGTCGCCAGTCCATTGCAGGGCAACACAGAGCCAAACAGGACAAACAACCATTCACACACACAGTCACACCTAAGGAGAATTTAGAGAGGCCAATTAACCTAACAGTCATGTTTTTGGACTGTGGGAGGAAGCCGGAGTACCCGGAGAGAACCCATGCAATCGCAGGGAGAACATGCAAACTCCATGCAGAAAGACCCAGGGTTGTACTTGAACCCAGGACCTTCTTGCTGCAGGGCACCAGCGCTACCCACTGCACAGCCTCAAACTTCATGTGATCAGCACACATAAGGTATTCTGGCTCAGGAACAAAAGTATAAGCTTTCAACTATAATAACAATTGCAATAAGGGGATTACTATGAATTTTAAGTGTAAACATTTGCAGTAAACCTATAATAGCTGTCACGTTTACGTTGCGTTTGTAATGGCTACAGAGGTGATTCTTGCTGCCTTCCGCATACTCACGCATGCTTGAGTCTATGGACATCGCCCCAACACGTTGGCACAAACTAGCTATATTTTTCTCAACACATTTAACTGTTTTATGTGTGACGGCGAGCTGATACACTGAGCTGCTCAAAGCTGGGAGCAGCAATGATGCGCAGCGTCACAGAAACTGTGCACCGCAGGTGTGCAGTGGCTACCTGGTGGAGACTAGCCACATGCTCAGCTAGCTCATTAAACATTATAAAACTAGCAGAAAGTGTGGGAAATGTATTAATTTAAACCAGGAAATGTAAGGAGAATATATATAGGCCTGTGTGTGTGTGTTTAAACTGAGCTGAAAGATCCATAATATCACAAGATTTATTTTGGAAAGATCAACTGAAAGCTGGAAGAGTTTAGAGCTGCCAGTACAGATAACGTTTTTGACATGTGGCGTAGTTTTGTGATATCTATGTCAAAAGTTGGTTTGACTGTTTGTTGCAGTCTGTTTTTTGCAAACGTTTAAGTCAATAACTGTCTTTTTTTTCTTACTGTGACTTTATTCCTTTTGTTAGTACTTAGTTTCATCATCCCAGTTGAAAACAAATCCATGTATAGCTTTAACGTGTTGAAATAGTTATGCTTGCTGTGAGAAAGCAATATCCAACAAAATGTGTTGTGTGAGATGTAAATCCCTTTATTAGGAGCTTCATTCTTCACACAGCATAGGTCCTCAGACCACATGTAGTGCAATATCAAATTCAGTCGGAAAATCAGCCCCATCTTTACTCTCCCTGATGAATGTAGCGTATACAGATCCACTTGTCACTATTTACCTCTGTATCACAGGGTTACATCATAACCCTTTGGTCAGCCTGTGTTTGAAAAAGGAAACTATTTTACTCATTATACATGGAAACTTATTTAAACGTATGAAGGTGTTATTGTACCATTGTTGACACCCTAAGTTGTAATGGCACTTAGGATATGAAGTTCTGAGAAAATTCTAAATAGTTTGTTTTTTGTGTGTGCTGATGAAGATGGTGCTGAATTCCATTAGACAGATGCCATCCAAAACAGTTTCTAAACTTTACACTTGCCTTCAAAAATGAAAAAAAGAAAAATCATACTGAGATATTGGAAAAAGAAAAGCAAAGGGAAACACAATTAAGCTCCATAGGCTCCAGAAGCTGGCAAGAAACAGAGGAATTACAGAGGAATTTGATACGATATTTTATTACACCTTAAATTAAAAGCAAACGGACTAAAGCAACTGAACAATGCTGGAGAGAATGTGGTCACATTAATCCCAATCATCTACATGTCTTTTAGTCATGTGATAAACTACAACCATTCTGGTTGGCTATTGTTGGACTTCTTTAGTGTAAAGTCTGTAGGGATCCACACAAATTATACCTTGATCTGTTTCGAGAAGGTAAGATTAAAAAAGAGGATATCTGTATCTTTAAAGTAATGATAGTGGCTCTGGAGACAGTTATCACCAAGAACTGGCTGAAAAGAGAGCCACTGAAAATAAAACAGTGGAAGGAAATAATGGAGGAGATATCTTAAATGGAGAGACTGACATTTCAACTGTGAATGAAAATGGATGTCTTTGAATGGAACTGGAGGAAATGGACACTATATAAAGACCTTAATGCGACAGAACTAGATGTATGAGAACTGTCACCCCGATGTTTTTTTTTTTTTTTTTGCTTCATCCCGTTTCATCTTTTGTGTTGACAAAAAGACAGCATTAAAACAACTGTTTTTTTTAATTAAATTGCATAGTTACTGCTTTATAGGCTCTCATCATGAATGAAATATAAATTGCAAAGAATTGTTTTGGCCATGCAATGGCATCAACATATAAAGCAATTATGTGCATATTATGCAGAGAAATATTTTTTGACTCTTCTTACCTAGTTAATTTAGTTGAGTTCAGTTTGTGATCAGTTTAATATCTTCAGGCCTTTTAGCTACTCGTGCAAATACAATTGAAAATATTTAAACTCTTATTTAAATGAAAAAAAAAAGAAGAGGAGAGAGCTAAACTAGCATTGTAATGAATCTGGGTCAAAATAATTATGTACACACTTGAAATATCCATCCATTTTATATACTTATCTGTGCAGGGTTACAGGGAAATAACTAAATAAATCTGTATTGAAAAAATATAAAACAGATTGGTTCCTAATGTGTTTTGTTTGCTTTAGCACTTCTAATCATAATAGTTCATGTTCTAGTCTGTGTTTTTTGGTGCGAATGAGCCTTTAAACAACTAAATGTTTACATAGCTGTAGTTATATAGCTGTAGTCCAAAAATATCAGCTGTACCAAATAAGTTTGCAGAAGAAACTGTTATAAAGGAACTGTTATTCATTAGACCAGATCATGTTTTTCTACTCACTTTAACCCATTATTTCTAAATGCGTTCTCATCTGATAAACGTACTAGCACTCTTTGAAGCACTCTTTTGCGAACAGTAGAGGACCGTGCCGCTCAGGGCGCTCTGTTCTCTGCCGTGGGGTGGAGAGCTCGATGTTCTGCTGCCGTGGATCCTGGACTTCGGTCCCACTGTGTGGATGATGAATTGTGGCGCCATGTTTAAGCCTTTGGTCAGCTTGGCCTCGGTTGTCTGACATCCTGCAACACAAACACTTCCACCAGCCATAATGTGGATTTGTGACGAAGTGTTGCTGGGATAGGAGAGATGTGTAGATGGAGGGGGGTAGGGGTTTTGGGGATTGACCGTTTTTCCAAATGTAGTTGTGGCCAATCAGAGTGAAGTCAGCTAGGTAGAGCTGCATATTATTACTGCAACCAACCCTTTTACTGAGATGGGACATTTGGCCTGACAAAAGAACAAGCTGACTTTATTTTTTTAATACAGTCTTTGGATAGTTTACATACACAACAATATCAGCAACAATAAATAGTTTATACAGTGATGTTATGGCACATTTAAGCTAATGATTCTGAAAGGATATGGCTTATAGTAATGTGGACAAGTCAGATACCAGTAGTGTAACAATGCAGCCTTTTGCACAAACAGTTCTTTGAGTTTTGAAACCACCCTGAAAATAAAGGAAATTCAGACTGTTTACTGCTTGCATTAATGAAAAAGTATGTATGTCTATTTTTGAGTTGAATATGAGAATGTAAATGGGGATGCCTCTGTAATAATTACACAGGCATCACTAAAGCTGATTGAAACAGCATCACATGCTTTTTCTCTGCCTTGGTGTCGGAATCAGTGTGTAAATGGATTTGAGCAGCCTAATATGGCTTTTCTGTATTGACCTGTTCATTTGTGGTCTGTATCTTGGTCTTCCTTATTGAGACTGCGCAAAGTAATTAATTTTTTTGCTGGAGAGAATGAAGCTCTCACTGTCATGCCTCAAAGTCTCTTTCAAGTTGAAAATCCTTTCAGAATCTTAGTGAAAATGAATCCCTTCAGTCAAAGCACATTTATTTAAACAGATTGAATGACATTTTTTTTGCATAGTAATGTATCTGTAGCAGCAGATCTGTGGCTGTCTGACATGAAGTTGGGTTAATAGGCTGGTTGAGAAGTCAGAAACTAGCTTGCTTCATGTTAGCTCTTTTTGAAAGCACAAGTCAGAATTTAAATATGTACTCTAATATTCTGAAAGTGCACCGATGGGAATGTTTGGCTCTATGTTCATCTATGTAAAGTTTTGATCATAAAGGGAAATATATTTTATTCAGAGCCAAAACCAGACTTATTGCACTTGTAATAAACTAATATCTAAGGGTATAACACTGTCGATGCCAAAAAAAGTTTAAGAAATAAAACAACTGAACTTCTATTCTGAAGCTGAAGACATTTCGCTTCCCATCCAGGAAGCTTTCTGAATTCAAAATATCTAGAGTAGTGTGGAGTTCCCAGCTTTATAGACCTGCAGGCGAGGCCTCGTTAGAGCTTAGATTCACCTGTAGATTCACCTGGAACTGGTCGCCCCTATCAATGGAGAGTCGTTAGGCTCATTGTTAGTCATTCTTATTGCTCTTCTTTCTAATGTTGTTACTGGATTTATTATTGTTTGGTGGTTGTTACCCCACATTTTGGCAAAAACATAAGTATGCTTAAACTAAGAAATAGCAAGAATTTGAAACACTTTTTAATCTAGAACATGCTAAGCTTTGTTTAGTACTGACAAAATGTCTGATGTGAGGAGTCCAGTTGAGTTAATTATCATTGACAACATGAAATTAATTTTCATACACTCGTTGCACGTCCCTCCTAGGTGGTGGGCTAGTGGTTAGAGAGCAGGGCATGTGCTGACTGGAGAGGCTGCAAGGTTCTGGGTCAAGGCAAGTTTATTTATAAAACACTTTTCTGTTACAAGACGATTCAACGCGCTGTACCAAAAAAAATAAAAATAAATAAATAAATTAAAAAATTACATAGGAAAGAAAACATTAGAAGCAAAGGGAAAACATTACAGAGAAAAGCCCATTGCAGTGGAATAGTAGCAGTAGGTTAAGATTTGACAAGTTGGACTACAAACTTCAACATTAACATTTGAAGGCAACTCTAAACAAATAGGTTTTTAAAGTTTTTAATCGAAAGGAACTCCGGATATCAGCACTTTTACAGTCCTCTGGGAGTTTGTTTATTAGTGGAGCATAGAAACTAAAAAAAAAAAAAAAAGAAACTAAATGCTGCTTCTCCATGTTTGGTGGTTCTTGGTATGCAGAGAAGGCTGAGGCCAGATGACCTTAGTGGTCTGGAGAGTTGAAGCACTGATAACAAATCTGTGATGTGTTTAGGTGCTCACCTATTCAGTGGTTTATGGACTAACAGAAGTATTTTATAGTCTATTCTCTGAGATACAGGGAGCCAGTGGAAGGACTATAGAACTGGGGTGATGTTCTCTACTTTCTTAGTCTTGGTGGGGATGCGTGCAGCAGCGTTCTGGATCAGCTGCTGCTGTCTGATCGACTTTTTTGGCAGACCTGTGAAAACACTGTTGCAGTAATCAATTCAACTAAAGATCCAGATCCAGGGATTAGACTGCCACTGGGTCACTGAGCAAGAGCCTTAACCCCAGAATTCTTCCTGGGCGCTGCACAGTGGTAACCCAGTGCTCCCTAAGAGATGGGTTAAATGCAGAGGATGAATTTCACTGGAATGTACGTTGCAATGACAAAGAGGATTTAAAGAATAATTACCTGCAGACTGAGTTCACGTTTGATTTAAAATGAGCAATAACGTTTTTAAAATTTAATGTTGTACATTTTAAATGACACCTGGAAGCAATGTGAGGGTCTAATAACCTTAGACACCACCATTACACAATTAAATGCCTTTTACTATTGTATTTCTGTAAATAACACTATTGGAGAAAAAAGTGAAAGTTAATATACAAACATTATCCAAATTTTGAGCTGATGTATTTTGATTTAAACTGCATTCCCCAATGATAAAATCATTTGTCACAATAGTGGCATTGAGCAGATGTGGCCCTGACTCCAACATTACTTATGAATGGAGGTACAGAGACACTTTTGGAGCAAAATGTAAAGTTATACTGTCCATGCATCTTTACTGTACATCATTTTGTAACTATCTTCTTGGGAAAAGTCTTTGGGCTGGTATGGTCATTCATTATAAATGGGTTCAAGTGCTGAGCTAAGCAAAAAACTTTCATTTAGACTGGTTTGGAGTGAGTGAAAAAGTATCAGAAAGTTTTTTTTTTTCCAAAGATAAACTGATCTATTCAGCCCGACCAAACTCTGTCAGGTGCTGCTGCTTAGCTGAGTAAGACTGTACTGTACCCCACTATTTCATACTATTGCATGGGATAAGAGATTTCATTATTGTCCCACAATCTGAAAATTTGGGCATGACTGTGGCAAGAACACATAGTTACACACTAACTCAGAAATGAAAAAAACAAGCTAATCTAATCTAAAGTTCTAAAGCAACAGAGAATTAATTCATCAGAAGGGGCAAGATAAAAGTAAAAAGAAAAATCAGAGTATTATACAATTATAATAATATGGCATTTTCAGGTAAACCTGAAATACTCAAGTTAAAAAGCAAAAAAAAACAGCCACCTTACACAACGATGTGCGAAAAATATGCAATAGTGCAAGCAGCGTCTTGGAGTAGTCATGCTGAGGGTCTGAGCAAGACCCTTAACCTTAGCATCAGAGAGAATTGTGAACAATTCATGATCAGATCAGAACCAACCATCAGCATGTTGTAAACACTTATTGAGTTTGTTCTGAGCAACAGTGCGGATATATATTCCTTTAAGCGTCTAGGATGCAGAAGTCTGTCCCTGAAAGAGCTCTGCAGCTCTGCAGCAGCTCCATGCATGAGGTGGGAGACAATGTCCATCATGTTATTTTTCGTACAGTCCTTTTGACGCCCACCCCATGAACTGGGGCCAGGGGGCATCCCAGGACAGAGCTGGCCCTCTTAATGAGTTCATCCAGCCGCCTCCTCTCAGCTACAGATAAGCGCCAACAAACCACACCATAGAAGATGACTGATGCCACCATAGAGTTAAAGGTCTTCCGGAGCGCCTCTTGCAATCCAGTGTTGTTGCATTACCAATAACATTATGGTTGGAGCTGTTATGCTTTTCTATTACAGATCTGATAGACCCCTGCTCTGTATTCTCCCCCATTACCCAGACAGACAGCAGTCAGCCTCAATATCAGGTTTAATTAGTAGCTTCTGAATTTGTATTCTGATCCTTGCAGTAATACATACAGCATGGATAATTCCTTTATTTGCTTGCACTTTGGAGTTGCGTTTCACTAAATGATGTCCAACGTGCCTTTTGAATGTAGAATTTGCTAATCCCTCAGCACTTATGCACAGTAACCCCTACACACATGCAACTGCACACATGGTGACAAAAGTCTTTATTACTGCAAAGGGAAGAAAATACATGTGTTGCATGGATTTATTTGATACAAGTTTATTGTTTAAATTCCCTTGAAAGTCACTGATGTCCATGGCTTTAAATCTATTTAAACAGAAACATCTCTAAAGTTGATGTAGAAATGATGTCAATCCAAACAACTTAACTTGCCATGACTTCCATGGCTTTGGCTATACACACTCTCCTGATGTCCCTTTATTGATTTGCTTTTTATATTTTGGGACAGTTGAACTCTCTAAGTCAACTGACAAAATCCATTCATTCAGGTGATCTTCATATATTTGTTACACTTACACAGTGCATAATGCCCTTTTTAACCCCTTACTGCCTACATTTATTTGTAATGTAGAAATATTTGAAGCATGCCTGAATTTCCTTCACAACTAAATGTATGTATAATACAAATTAGCAGAATTGGGCACAAATCAATAAAAAATTTCCAGTATAAACTATGCTAATTTATTGATCCTGCTATTGTTAAGAGGACTTGGAAATTGAGGTAAAAACATTTTGTTTTGAACAAGCAATACTTTTTCATCATACTGTGGGGCAAAAAAATATTTAGTCAGCCACTGATTGTGCAAGTTCCCCAACTTAGAAAAATGAGAGGGGTCTGTAATTTAAACTTCAACTATGAGAGACAAAATGAACCAAAACCAGGAAATTACATTGTACGATTTTTAAAGAAGTTTTTTTAATTATGGTGGAATATAATTATTTGATCACCTACAAACAAGCAAGATGTCTGGCTCTCACAGACCTGTAAATTCTTCTTTAAGAAGCTTTGTCCTCAACTATTTACCTGTATTTAAGGCACCTTTTTGAACTCCTTATCTGTATAAAGGGCACCTCTCCACAGCCTCAAACAGTCAAACTCGACCATGGCCAAGACCAAAGAGCTGTCGAAGGACTCCAGGAAGAAAGTTGTAGACCTGCAACAGGCTGTGAAGAGTGAATCTACAACAGGCAAGCAGGTTGGGGTGAATGAATCAACTGTGGGAGCAATTGTAAGAAAATGGAAGACATACAAGACTGTTGATAATCTCCCTTGATCTGGGGCCCCATGCAAGATCTCATCCTGTGGGATCAAAATGATCATGAGAACGGTGAGCAAAAATCCCAGAACTACGGTGGAGGGACCCGATGAATGACCTGCAGCGAGCTGGTACCAAAGAAACAAAGGCTAGCATCGGTAACAGACGACACCCCCCGCCCCCTTTCACCTTTCTAAGAAGGAAAACTTGCAATCCACAATCAGTGGCTGACTAAATATATGTTTGCCTCACAGTGAATGTTTCAAATATGGGCTAATGCTGCAAAATCACCTTGGATCACTTTTGATATGTCCTCTTTACTGCAGAACAGAACACCTAAAAAAAAAAAAAAAACGCTGTGGTGTTGGAGATTTTCTGACCCTGTCTTTTTACTATTGCCTCTATTTAACTTGTTCATTGTTTCTGCTTCTCACACAATAACTTTTAGGACAAACTGTTCACTTATTGCCTAATGTAAAACACCCACTAACAGATGGCACGACTAAGAGATAATGAGTCGTATTCACTTTGTAAATTAGTGGCCAAAATATTTTGCCTGATAGGTCTATGAGGATTATGGCTAAAGGGGGAAAAAAAATGGAGTTTACTGGTTGAATGGCCACTCAGGGTAACATTGTCATCACAATCTGTAACCCTGTCTAATTAATATAATGACGATAAAAGATCAAATTAGTTTTATGCTGGTAGTGAATACAACTGGGGAGAAAATGGAAAATGTTCTTTTTACTGATTTATCAACTAAGTTTCTAATTGTAAAATTTAAAAGAATTGGACTCATCCATTTGAATAAGTGTTTTTTATTCTGACATTCTAGCATTGACATTTGGGTTCAAAATTATTCTGCTTTTCTTTACCTCTGACTCAAACTACCATCATGAAAAATGGATTATGTACACATTCTGTATACATTTCTGCTTCTCTTAATTCAACGGTGATTCAAACACGCTCTGTCTGATTAAGAGGTCTTCTGGTGTTACAGCAGGAGACCTAATTAGCTAAACACATATGCCTACTGGCATCTGCATACAGTGACACAGCATAACAGGAAACAAAAAGCAACACAAACCTGGACTGCAGGGAGAGAAATCTCACCAGCTCAACATCCCATCAATAATTGAACATCCATTGGCGTTGGAAACAACACACAGAGAGGGGCACAGGATGAAAACGGAAACAAAATGAAAATAAACAATTGGCCAAAACAACACAAGCAGACAAAGAAAAGTGATCAGGGTGAGGGCTGCAAAATTAGAAGCATAGTGTTATTAGACTCAGGGGTATGCCTACATGGGGATGTATTGTCAGGTCTCTGAAGGGATCATCATTCTGCTCTCACAGGAGATGACCTCAGTGCAGAAGCTCACATCCTATTAGTTCAAATCACTCTGAGATAATTAGTCGCTCACCCGCTGTCTGACCTCAGCTTGGTTTATCTGCATAACTCCAGTATGTTTTCATTCACTCTTTTACTCTCTGTTCAGACACATAAACATCTCACCTCAGTGTCAACGAGTTTGGCATGCTAATTAAATGAATAATAACTCCATTTTATTCCTTTTCTCCGTTTTCACATTTTAATATGTCTCATCTGAAAGCACCAGCTTATCAGACTGTTGTGGCACCCACGTCCTACAAATGATCAGAATATTTCCCTTTTACTAAGCCTGACAAGTTATTGTGTGAAAAGTAAGCTAAACTGTCAACGTTGGTGTTCTTGGTAATAACCAAAATCACATAATTCTGGAGCTGTCTGGAAGTATTTTAAACTAAATGGTCTCTGAAGATTGTTGCTCAATGTCAGAGAGAAGTGAAACCAAACACATGCACATGCTGTAACTTGGAAAATGTTGTTTTGATAGTTTCTCAGTGATCATATTACATAAAAACACGAGTAGCTAACATGGATATTGTTTAATGTTCCTTTGAGTTAAATTAACCAACCTTTCTTTGGACGGGCAATGGTCAGCGTAAACAGAGGCAGCCAGGCCAGTGACGTCACCGGACCAAGCAGCATGGCTGCAGCAGGTTAACAAACACTCCCTACATGGCCCTATCTTCCCATCCCAAGATTTGGGTGGATCAGTGGGGAGTAGGGCCAAAATATGACGTAAACCGGCTGCTATTCACTAATAGGCCAAGGGTGAGGCAACTGGAAGGTTTTTGCAGGAAAAAGTTAAACTGAAGAGTGACGACATTAATATTAAAGACCACCATGATCGGAGTAGGTCAAACCAAAATATAATCTTACTATTTTCAAACCATAAACTATGCCTGAAGGAAACAAAAGAAACGAAAAAGGACACTTCAGCTTTCTATACGCAGACACGCACGCTGTATTTAATTCAATTTCAATTCAATTCAATTTTATTTATATAGCGCCAAATCATGAAACATGTCATCTCAAGGCACTTTACAAAATCAAGTTCAATCATATTATACAGATTTAGTAACCTAAATCAGATTTGTGGATTTAGCAAAACTTTTTTTCAGATTTTCATCCACTGAAAGTTGTTCAGTTTGCCTCTAAAGAATATTTGGTTCAAAAAGTTGTTCACGGCCCCTGATGGGACAAGGGTGGAGGCCAATCTGCTATTAAAAAAATATAGAAAACTGTACTGTTTGAAAAATATGACCTAGACAGAATATAAAGATATCTGAACATTACCTGGACAGAGTAAATTTAAAACTTCTAACTCTTTGCCCTTAAAAGGGCTAAAAAAAGTGAATTTTGATGTTACTAATGAACACATTTATTTACTCAAGATATAGAAAAAAAGTAATTAGAACTTGAACTCTCAATCAAAACATAATTTCAAACTTAAAGTCACAATTTTAAGTTGGAATGAGTTCTTGTTGGAAAAAGCAGACCACTGAAGTATTAGAGAGCTAGTTCAAGGAAATGGACGTTCTCTATCAGAGAGGAAAGGTAGTTTGGAAAAGGATGCATTGATAGTGCAGTCTTGCAGGCAGGAGTCCTATCTACTTTGTTCACATCTGTAGACTAGTCAGCCTGTTTGAGCTGATGCGAGACGGCTGAGGTAATGAGTACAAGCTCGACTACATAGAAATATAATATACTGTGATCTTAAAAACTATGAAACTGGATTAATGAAGGATATTTATTTTCAAAGAAAAGGGATTGAATGGTGCGTTAAACCTTCTGGCGGTAGTGAAGATGTCCCCTAAACTAAAAGACATGCACGCTTGAGTGAGAAGTGACCAATCTCACCTTTAAACCACTGGTAGCAGATGATGTTGCTCCATCCTCTTTCATGCACTCTGCTTTGATTTCTGGATCTGACTTCTGCACTGAACCGCTCACTCAAACCATGACCATTCCAACCTCTGAGCTCTGCTCAGTGAGCCACAGTCTGCAGCAGCCTGTCCGTTAGCATTACATCCTGGGGGGAATCCGCTGAAATGTTTGACCACAAATTGACCTCAGTAAAGGGTGAAGGAGAAACTTCCCATCATGCGTCATATACGAGAAGCAATGCAGTAAGGTGTATATATATATATCTATATTCTCCCTGTATAATTCGGGCCTTGGAAACACTTTTGATGGTGTGTGTGGAATAAAGTTTTTGCTGAGTTGGTGGAACTCGGGTCAGTAGCCCCTTCCATCCAAGAGGAAATAAAATACACTGGTGTGTGAGTGTAACTGCTTGCCTACAGCTCAGCACTGGTGTAATGAAACTTTTTTTCTCTTCTTCTTTTTCTTCTTCGCTGCTCCGGGACATGACTGGGCATTTGTTAAATCATTCACAGCACCCAGCATGAAAAGGCTTACAGGCTCTGGGGTGTTATTAGCAGGTCTGAACTTAGAAAGCGTGAATACAGGGTAAGAGGGTAAAAGAAAGGGGGTAACCTGAGAAAAAAATGAAAAAGCTGACATAAGAAAAATAGTTTGTAAGCTGTATAGTAAGTTTCTATACTTATTCAGTTGTATAAATGTTAATTTTCAATTTAAAACAAACTTTACAATTACCCCTGTGGATTGCTTGCATCGTTATTGATGTCCCGCTTTTCACCACTCTTCAAAAACAACCTGAACCCGTTGCTGTTCAGCTGTAAGCACAAACATGGATTCTGTAATGCATTCAGGGAATATGACCAATTCATTGTTTG
Source organism: Fundulus heteroclitus (assembly GCF_011125445.2). NCBI lineage: Eukaryota > Metazoa > Chordata > Actinopteri > Cyprinodontiformes > Fundulidae > Fundulus > Fundulus heteroclitus. Next base: position 10,305,141 of record NC_046376.1, read on the forward strand.
CGCACATCATCACATCAAAAGCGAAGTAAAATCAGTGTCAGAAAAGCCTGAACTAAATAAGATGGATGAAGAGTCCTTGGAAGTAGTTGTTAAGTTTGATAAATAATCCTAATTGTTTTGTTAGGGGGATCCTGCTGGCCTGACATTCAGCAAACCAGGCAATTACTCAGTTGATGAGAATAACAAGTCAATACTGCAGATAATCAATACTTGTATTAAATGGCCACAGACCTTCATAATAAATGATAAAAAATATAATGTGAAGCCACCCTCTTGCTTTCTTCTTGTGCCTCAGCAAACATATCTAATTGTGTTGTTTTAAAGTCATAACACCGTTGTGTTGCTGGCCATTTTAGAAAGGCAAACCATATATTTAGAGTTTGTCTTGCAAGGAAGTCTATAGTTTGTTAAAATTTACCCTATTTGCCCGTTTAGTAGCTTTTTTGCCTTCTGTTTTCATTGGACTTAAAGAAAGGCATGAAATGGTTCGTCCTTTAAAACATATCATGCTATGAGAGCAGTGTTGGTTAACTGCTTATTTATGATGGAAAGATTAAGTTAATGCACTGGTTATAAATGCCATAAGACCAAATGACTTTTAATCAGAATATTTAAGTGTCATCGCACACCATTATAGCTATGGCTGCACTCTTCCATCTCTTCAGGACCTGCACGCCTCCAGGACTCTGAGGCGTGCAGGGAAGATTGTGGCTGATCCCTCGCACCCCAGTCACAGACTATTTCAGTGACTTCCCTTTGGCGGGAGGCTGCGGTCCATCAGGACCACAACCTCACGCCACAAGAACAGTTTTTTCCCCATCTGCTACCGGCCCTATGAACAAGGCCAAGAGCCGCCGTGACACTGGACACTGTCTCTCTCCCCGTTCAGGACTTACAAGCTTCTGCGTTACATTGACGCACAGTCTGCTGAGTGTATACAGCTTCCGTGTATATATCCTTTTACTTCTTATTTTACTGTATTCTTATTTTTCGTCTGCACCATCAATACCAAGTCAAATTCCTTGTAAGTGCAAACCTACTTGGCGATTAAATTTGATTCTGATGTATTGGGCTTGGCTTCCATGTGTGACGTCCAAAATAACCTTAATGTTACTATCCAAGCATAAATTTCCATAGCAACTACTGGTGCTCTCTATCTAATATGCCGAAAGCTCAGATTCTCTTAACACCATCAAGGTCGTACTCCTTCTTCCCCTGCCCATGTGGAATATCTGATCGTGTGGTCAATAGCGGGGTAAACTTTATAATTCTACCCTAGTTCTAAGACCTTTTTAAAAAAAACTCAAGCTTTGAGGTATGACTTGTTGATACTGAAGTATTTATGACATTAGCAATCTTTTTATTTGCGATAATAGTTGTTAATTTGTGATGGCAAGCTAATTAAGGTATAAAGTTCTTAGGTTAACGACTTGATGCCTTCAGTTATCCACTGTGGCCAAATGTTCATTCAGGAGGGATAACTGCAAAAATGTATCTATTGGCCTTAGAAAATGTAGCGTACATCTACTTATAGTCTCCTTGAAATGGGAATGAAACTTTAACTTTAACAACCTTTTATTGATTATCACATACAGATATTTTTTTTGTCTGATCTGGTTTAATGTAAAATTGCTCATAGTTGAATGTGAACTGATTTGTCTTTTTTTTCTAATCATTTGACTGAAGTGGGGAAAAATGTCTTCACATAGTTTTAGTTATTACCTTTGTACATGTTAGTCCCTTTGTGACCCGAAGTCTCACTTTCAAGAGAGACTTGTATAAGCCTTCACTAACATGTTTGTCTTTTCAAACACTCCTGTCTCCAGTTGCTTTGGCTCTACCTATATAAATTAAGGACCTCTTCTTAAAAAAATATTTTTTATTTTTTTTATTTTAATGTGACAAAACTAGCTACGGTCTCATTTATAAAACATTGCATATGATCCATATTAAACGTTTGTGTACGTCCAAAAGCTGAAAATCCTGATTTATAAAACCATATGTATGCGCTAGCAAGCCATTTCCCTTTATAAATCAGAGCTGCACCCAAACATTTGCATTTTCTCCCTCTACACGCCCCATATTCAACCATAAATGATCAACGTAAAGCACCTCATGACTGGCAAAGTGTATTTATATAAGCCAGCTGATGCTGATCATTGTTATTTACACTTAACGATGGCAACCACGAGAGCTAGGTGAGTTAGGACCCAGCACCTGAGGCAGCGTGCTTAAAAACAGCACCGCTCCAACTACAGATTGCTTAAGTATGAGCTGCAGGAACCAATATTCCTGGATAGGTGTCGGAACGTTTTCAGAAAAGATGAGCAAATGTCTGGTTGCCTCCGATTTAACCCAGTTTGCTGTTGCCGTGACCTGGATAACTGAGAATCTACACAGGCACAGTGGTAGAAAGGCTACATGGCTTTCAAATGGGCTTACAAATAAAAATGAAGTGTTGTGTGCATACATGTATTTAGACCTCCTGGCTCATCACTTTGCTCTGACCAGAGCATCTTTTCTGTTTATTGTATCCCCTACATGGTTTGTGGTTAAAAAACAAACAAAAAAAAAAACAACAAAAAACCTGATCTTATTACTTTTTTCACAAATGGCTTTCTTATTTCCAATCTTTACAAAACCAAATTCACCTTTACAGTTTTCCTCAGCTTTATCTCTGCTTTGTCTGGCGTTTTCCTTGGTTTTCATGATGTTATTTGTTCTCTGTTCTCTAACCAACCTCTGCAACCTCTTTTATATTGATATTAAACTACACACAGGTAGACTTACTAGTTTGGTGGTTTCTGCACTCGGTTATATCAAGAGAAGTCAGTGTAATGGGGGTGAATTCAAATGTACTGTACAGCTAAATAAACTGCTTTGTGTTGGTCTATGATAAAATATATTTATGTTGGTGGTTGGACTTTGACAAGGTGTGAAAGATTATGAATATTTTTGTAAGACTGGTCCCCTTGTTAATCTCCTTGATAGTGTGAACACGTAGATTTGAGTATGTTCAGCTGTCTGTGCATGTATTTTATTCACAGCTTGAGAATGTGAACATAATTCTGGGGGTCCCTGGGTCCCTGCTCTGTTAATACATGCTTGGCTTGACTGACTGCATGCTTGCTTATACTTGATGAATGCTGAGGTGAGACAGTGTGTTTCTCAGAGTACAGCCAGGAACATGGGATCTGCTCAGGTGTGAGCTGTGCTGCAGTTCTCTGCGTTAAGATTAGATGTCTCTGTGGGCCAGTGAATGTTTACAACATTATTTTTGGAGATGGGGGAGTAGATGACATTTTTATCTTGCCACTGTCATCCCTGTATGGCTCGCTGCAACGCTGGGTGACACCTCTCCTCGCTGTGTCTAATTCAGCGCTCGGTGTTAATGGTTATTGCCGGCTCAGTGAGCTGCTTTTTTGTTTTCCCTGCTTTTTATAGGAGAAATGGCTGCACCTCGCTATATCGAAGTTATTCGTCTCAGCAGAAGGTTTTCTTTTCTGCTTTTCCGTCTTCTTTTAAACACTTTTGTATTGTGTCTATTGCCAAAACTTCATCACAAACACAGACTTCCTTTTCTGCCTCCGGATAAATACACTTCCTGTGAGTGGCAGGAAGTGGAGATTAAAGGTGGCACGGAATATTTCCTGGAGAGACTGTGAAGGCAAGGAGGAAATGAGCTGACTACAAAAACTTAATAACCCAAAGGTGCCCTGAAAATATGTGCCATGAGGCAGGCAGTCTGCTTTGGTCTGTAATAAATATGTGCTTCTGCATTCATCCTTTATATCTGAATTCTGTTTTGGTGCACTAATCTCTCCGATAGGATGAGCCATTAGGCAGAATTGATATCCATGTATAACTCCATAAGATTATGGCAGCTCTGAAGTGCATAGTAATTCATTGGACGTTAGTGGGTAATGCTTCTCTTTTTTTAATTCTTGAAGTCAATGCTGATTAATGTTCTTGGCTCTACATGCTGTTGGTGGGCTGTAGCACAACAGCATTTTTCACATTTACCTCCTGTAACACTATCAGCCGTGGAGCTACAGTATGGTTGTCTTGTACACCTTTTAATGTTGGAATCTTTACTCATTTGTCTCTGACCAGTATTAATTTCTCCTTCTACTCTTTCCATAGTGCACCCAACCTTTATTAATCCCGATCATGCAATCCTCGGTTTAATTTATAAGTGAGCATAAATGTGTGTGAAACTCATATTTCAAGGACTAAAACAACTGTCTGGAAACTGCTGTGCCCAATGAAGGGTGCTGTAATTATGATGCCTGTAAGCATCATTGGAAAAGGAAATTCAGACTGATGGGCACAGTATAACACTGTAACAGAGAAATACCTTCAGCTCTTCTATATTTCGTTGTTTGTGTTTGTATAACAAGTGCATCCTTCTTTTTACAACCAGCATCACATACACATGCTTAAAGGAGCAATAAGCGAAATTATAATATTTTAGGTAGAAAGAACTAAAAATAGAGATGTGAAGAACTAAAGGTAATAATTCAGATTGACTATGGTATGACGTCACATACTATCACTTTGTGTTATTCTCCAGTCTCTTGTTTACATGGCCGGGCCGGCCTGCATCCACGTACGTGCACGTGACCAGCTGCCACTCAGGGCTTAGCCCCTCCTTGCGCTAAAATGCCACTACCGAGCAACAAGTCGGAGAGCACCCCCAGCACATCAAAATGTTCTCTTGCTAACAGCATTATAAAGTTATGAGTTACTTACTACTTCATTAGAAAAGTTCCTCCGAAAGGTGATACTCTTTTGCAGTGTCCTTTACAAATATGCACATAGGAGGCAACGGTTGAGAAGGGAAAGGAGGAGCTGGGTTGCAGCTGGAGTGGAGGTAGAGAGAGACTCTCTGTTCCTTCTGATGTTTGCTCCTCGGTAGTTGAGGAATTTACCTCCTGGTTAGAATTTTTTTTTTCTTGCCAAACAATCTTTGACTCTGTGGTTCTGTTAACAAGCAGGCAGCTAGACCCGTCACAGAGCAGAAAAAAGATAAATTGCAGGTTTCACATCAAATCATGACGGACTGTTGGCGCCAGTATCAGAACACGTTAAAGAGGTGAAAAGAACTTATTTGAAAAATGTTATCCAAAAGACATAACCCACGTGTGTTGTCCAACACCATTGACTCTGTTCTTAACTCTCCTCAGAACCCTTGCTTAGAAGCATCAGCTGAGTTGTGTAATAACTTCTTAAATGCTGGTGAAGATTCTCAGTCATCCAACTTCTTAATGTAATATGTAATAACTTCTTAAAGTTCTTTATTGAAGAACGTTCTTTTCTCCAGAGAATGTTATTTTCTCCTTTCTTTTTAAAATGACGTCGTTAGGCATCTTACGCCATCTGGCTCCCCGCAGGATCCAGTCCCTCCTCAATTTCTTTTTTAATGTGGTCTTTCCCAGTATTGCACAGTATGTCCTTATCATTGTTAACTGCAGTCTGTAGACGGGTGTGGTCCCTGCTAAACTTAAACATGCAGTAATTTCACTACTTAAGAAATCTGGGCTAGATCCACTCCGTGGTGGCTAATTATAGACTCATTTCTAAGCTGCCGTTTGTTTAAAATTTTTAGAAAGGATTGTTTTCTGTCAATTACAATTTTTGATAAAAATTACATTCTTGAAACCTGGTCTGGTTTCAAATACCGTCATATTACAGAATCAACATTATTAAGAGTTGTCAATTATGTTTTGTTGCCATGTGATTCTGGTACCTATACAGTCTTTGTTCTGCTTGAGCTAACTGCTGCATTCGACACTGTAGAAGACAATGTCTTAATATCAAGTCTAAATCATTTAGTTAAGTATTCAGCACACTGCTCTGGACTGGTTTAAATCCTACCTGGCCAATCAATCTTTCTCCGTCAGCATTTCAGACACAGAATCATCATGTAGTACTTTATCATGTGAAGTCCTACAGGGCTCAATTTTAGGACCCCTACTCTTTTCTTTATACTTCTTGCATTTAGGCTCCATCATCATGGGGGTATGGAATCCCCTTGCAATTCTATGCTGATGATTGTCAGCTCTTTCTGCCCCATAAGCAGGGTGACGGCTCCGCGGTGAAGGCCCTGCAGGACTGTCTGGAAGACATTAAAGCTTGGCTAGCACTGAACTTGTTTAATTTTAACAATAACAAAACTGAGGTAATACAGTTTGGACCAAGTCGCTCCTGTGACCCTTGTACTGTTGATTTGGGACCCCCTGACAGTACATTTTAAACCAAGTGTTACTGATTTTGGTTTTAAATTAGACCATGATTTTAATTTAGATGGTCAGATCAGAGCAGTTGTTAGACCATGTTTTATCACTTAAGGCAGCTGGCAAAATTGAAATTCTTTCTGTCACGACAACTCCTTGAAACAGTGATCCATGCTTTTACATCATCCCAGCTGGATTACTGCAATGGACTCGATGTTGGAGTGAATCAGTCTTTGCTTTCTCATCTGCAGCTGGTTCAAAGCACTGCTGCACGTCTTTTAACAGGTACTACAATAACAGAGCATATTACCTCTATTCTGTCCTCACTCCATTGGCTCCCAGTACATTTTAGAGTTCATTTAAAAATATATTTTTTGAATGAGCTTGCCCTGCCGTACCTCTCTGAGTTTATTCATCCCAACTCACCCTCTCGGGCCCTCAGGTCAGCTGAACTGCATCTCCTGGAGGTACCGAGGTCTAAGAGGAAACCCAGATGGGGTGGGGCATTTTCATTGTTGGTCCTCACTGAGGTCCAATAATACCAGAACTGTGGTTCTTCCACAGTCTGCATTTATATGGATGTCATTAAACACCTTGGCAAGGGTGGTCTCTGTATGTGGTGAGCACGGACAGCTGACTGGAAAACACCAAAGTGGCTGGTCATCGTTAAGGTGTTTGATTGTTGAAACACAGCTTTTTCAATAATCTTACTGATAAAGTGGATGTTTGAGATGGGCCTGTAGTTCTGGAGTAGTAGAACGACAGAGTTACAATAGTAAAGCACATCTTAAATTATTTTAAGCCCCAAATAATTCAAAATGATCGATACTTCTAAACCTAAACATAAAACTTTAACAAAAAATTACTCGTGTGAGGAGTGTGCAGTTTTGCCCGATTTTTATAAGCAAGTCGGTCTGCTTGTTTTGGGCCTTAGGATATGAAAGCAAAAATGCACAAGCACAACACACACACACTGATTTATCTTACCCTCTGTCACTTAACCGATTAATCTCAGCATCTATTAATAAAGATGAGGTTCCTCTGTGAGTGTAATTTATTAATGGGCTATAAGTACTCCAAAATTATGCCATAAAAGTCAGTTGATCAAAGTCTTGTTGGTAGTGGTTTATGGCTGACTATGGGTGTCAGACACCCAAGGAACCTCACACATTTCCCTGGTGGTAGTATGGTTTGAAAACCACACATCAAAGGATTTCTTTGCAGCTTAGTGGTAATATTGTCACAGCTGGAATCCAAAGTAGCCCTCCTATGCTTCTTGTCATTAAATGTTCTGCATGATTGAACCCATCAAAGAGATGATGACAATATAATTGGACTTGCACATAAAGAGCTGAGAATTAAAGTCAGAGCACAGGATTGATATACATGATCAAACAGAACTGTCAAGGTAATGGAACAGACTGCGTTTGCAGTTTTAGTTACACAACTATTAAATGGCTTGGAAGGGTTATTATAGTGCTGCCTTGTTGAAGAATAATTTGTGGCTTCATGTTGAAAATTAAAAGCTTCTAAAAATGACCTGTATTCCAATTAGGAGAAATTATTCCTTTTCATCTTTACATTTACCTGTTCTCTGAAATGTCTGTTCTTATGCTAATGCTGAAAACTGGACATCTTTTGTTTTTTTTGTATTTCGCAACCAAAAACTCGGACTTAAACAGCATCTAAGGAAATCATTTGCCAGCTTTTCTTATGATTTTTCTTTTCTGTACGTCTTTTCTGACCTTTTTTGATCATCCACTTAGCACAAACTAAAGAATTATAAAAAAATTGTTTATTATAAAACAAATAAAGACTTTGGCACAGAATTAAGACATTTTTGAGCGCAACTTAGTTTGTAAATTTGTGGAAATTTCTTTAAATGTAAACTTTTTCTGTCTGGATTGGAAGTTTATTTGTGGTGTTGCTGTAAACGTTGCTGTAAACGTTTTACTGTGACTCATTATATTAGTGAATACATCTTTACATTTTCAGAAGCAGGTTATGTACATTTACGTAAGTGAGACAACAAGGTGCATCTCTTTGTCATATCTCTACTGTTTTGTATTTTTACCAAGCTTGTACCATTCATCTGAAAAGAGAACCTCTGACAGCTAATTAATCTTATTTGTTCCTAATGGTTTAGGTTTTTATATGGTTGTCATTCTGCTCAAATATTAAACTGACATCTTACAGAGGATCTTTCTACTGGAAAAAGGCAAATTGCACAAGTGATATCTCCACAGGATTTCTTTCTGAAGGTAATAAATTGAGTTTTATTCAGGAAGCAGCTGCTGAGTTGTCTGTTATCTTTTATGATTTGGATTAAATCAGTAAACCTGCAAATTAATCTCAGTCTATTCTCAGAATGACACCAGAGAAGAATATATCCTGCTCAACATATTATTACTGTAGTTGTCCTCTGTGTCTATGGAGGTGCCTGATTCGCTTTCATAAGCGATGATTATGAAATTTCTTTGCTGCCTCAGGTCTGAGTGCAGTATTGGACTGAGGTATTTTACTAAGCAAAAATATAATTCAAACATTCAGTGGCAAGCTTGTACATTTCGAAAAGCACAATCACCTGTATTTAGGTTAGAAAAGTCATACCGGTCAAGCTAGACAGGTCAAGCTAGAGTATTTGCTCCATTTGACGTAATGATCTTTTTTCCACACTTCATGTTTTAGATGATCAGAAAAATCTTTTTTTAAAGTTTTTTAAACGTTTTTGTTGCCGTGAATTTAGTTGCCCTAAGTGGATAATAAAGATTCTTGAACAAGCAAAAACAGACAAAATCTGCAAAGGGATCAATGCCAGGAGATGTATATCTTGCAGGACTTTTGAATCCCTGATAAACCATCTGGAGTTGTCGGTCATAAAATTTACTAGGACATAAGGATATGAAAAGTTGTATGACCTGCAAAAAGAATTGCACAAATATTCAAATTGTTGTAGAAATTGCTCTTTCAAGTGCATATTTGAGTTCTATACATAAAATAATCACATAGATTTGAATATGAGCATATACACGATTAAGCAATGTACAGGCAAACAACATATTTATAAACAGCAATAATATAGGTACTATTTAACAACATATTGTTACAGTTTTTGCAATAACTTTGCACAAAAGTCATTGCATGGCATTCTCTCATTGTAATGCAATGAGTAATGGCATGCAGAACCGCTTGGATTTGGAAAGTCAGTGCAAAGAAAAGATGAATTAGGTCTGTAGAGGTATTTTGGGTGTATAAGGATCTTTGAACACTTGCCATCTCTAATTAGCCAGATTTTCATCCAAATGCACTTTCCCAGTTGGGTGCCACTACATCTCCAACAGGAGGCTTCAACATGATGAGTTATTTTAAAACGGCACCTCAGTGTGGGAGCCCTTGCTACATTTTTTACCCTCAGCAGAAAGGAAGCTGGCATTAACTTTCAGTCAAAGGATTCTTGTGCATGAAAAATGATTTTGAGAAGTTTGAGTTTAAAAATCGTGTGCCTCCACATACACAAAGTGTATTTTCACACCGGAGATGTTTAGTCATTTTAAACTTAATTCTGGTTCATTACCCCCCTTGGTGCGGTTTGGTTGTTTTTAGATGTGAACGAAGCAGTCGTACCAAGACTGCAACATTTAAACTGTTACCGAACCACCCTAGAGTTTGTTTGGGACCGTACCGAGAACCCTCTCCTCCTTACAGTCGATATTTACACAAGCGATCATTCACCAGAAGAGAGCATTTGTTTTGTTGGGAAAGTTTCACAGAGCGATAGAATGTCGAAGCGTGTACCCCTCTAAGAGGAAAACACTTTCTGAGAAAGTCACCACCATACTTGCCTCCAATGAGGGACCGACTTCCTCATAAATCCGAACCCTCTCTCAATATATTTTTAAGAAGCTTCAATAAACGTTCTACGTTCAGTTCCACTGCTTTATGAATTCTTTTGGGATGTAAACTTGTTTATCATCACTTAAAGCACGCACAAACAGTCTTGGTTGTTTTGTCACCAACAACTCGCATCATACACAAGCATTGTTTCCCTTTGTCAGCAGGGTGTTGAGTTGTTTGTTGTTCCTCTCTTCTGCTGAGCTCTGTTGTTTTCAGTTTACAGGCTTCAATTTATCCCAGTCTTTGCTTGGAGTGTCAGACGGTCGCCTGCTGATTTATACCTCCTAAAAAAAAAAACTGGGACTGTTTTCTTCCATAATAACATGGCGAGTGTCTCAGCCTCCGGTTGGAGACTGAAGACTCTTGTCTCTGTGCTTTTTATGGTGATTCAGTCCCAGAACTAACTCAGCCAGCTGGTTAGAGAGAAAACCAGTTAAACATCAGCCCCTCAGGCTCAATTTTAAGCTGCTGTGACACAGCACACGCTCCTCTGCTTATATTAGATGCACAGCTGTAACTACTGGGATCCAGGAGTCAGACTCTGATCACGCACAGGCTTGAAACTGTGAGCGTGTTGCCACATTGAAAGTACAAGATCTGCTGATTGCAGAACTTCATTCAAGGCAATTTTATTTTGCATCATGTCATTTATCTCCGTCGGAGCCTGTAATAGGTCTTTCTTTTCTTTCCCTGGCCTTAGTTCTGTGGGAATAAAACTATTATGACAAAAACCCTCTCTCTTATTTTCTCCCTTCTTTGTATTCCTATCTCTACAGCTTCACTCACCTGCTCCTCAAAAAGATGAACTTTAGTGTCTCCCATGATGCCACACTGTTACTGAGACACAATGAGTAAACAGGAGCATAAGGCAGAATTTTAACCAGCTGTATGATGATTCTCGTCTGTTTGACCTCAGCCCGTGTCATTGCTCCCCAAGAAGTGACAAATGATGACGGTAAGGCTGGTTTTCTCCTGAAAGTGCAATTTAAATTTATGTTGCCAGTCCCTTTTGAAGAGAAACTGGTTCCCGATCTCCTCCTCCCTTAACTCCCCACATTGCTGCGCACATAGCTTGGCCTCATTAGCCAAAGAGAGAAATGGAAGCTCAGTACAAACATACTGAAAGATGCCACTGAATACCTCCGTGCAGGCTCTCTGTGTGCAGTCGCAGATTTTGTGTTAGTGCTGTAGATCTGTTCTCATTACACACTGCTGCCCTCGGGGCATGGAGTGATGATTGCTGTTTTTTTCCCATGAAGAAGGCAGGCAACCATTTATGTCGAAACATTTGCATAAAATTGAAGAACGCAATGGAATTCAATCTTCAGCAACAATGTTTTGCTACATTACAGGTGCCTTTTTTCTCTTCGCTCTTTGTCACACAAATAAACACTGGCTCGATTATGTAAGATGTGCGCTTTTTCTATCCCCATGTCTATCAGAAAAATACGACAATCTTGGTTTAGCTATGATAATTTGTCATGACATTGTGATTTTTTTTTTAGCGTTAGTTTTAATACTAGTTAGTATGTAGTAGTATTTAATGATAAAATGCACATTAATCAACATGACTGTTGACATCTATATGTGCCAGGTTTAGCCAAAGAAGGTTTTCCTCAGCAGTGATGCGCAAATTCATGGTACAGACTAAGAATTTTATTACATACTGAGAAGAATACCATTAAAGAAAAAAAACAACAGTCGTTAAATGTGCAACGATCCCAGATCTACATCGTTTTGATTATAGTTACGAGCAACTGGTTTATGGATTTTGAGAACTGCTTATAATATGCTATATTAACCTCTGTTGGTGCAATATGCCTAGTATGAAATGCCCTATAGCAGAACACTGTGCAAAGTGTGCTTTTCCTCCTTGGGATTTTACAGTCATCTCTACTGCAATAAATGTTGCTTGGCTGAGACAGAGCAACATTTTATACACTTGTTTTCTGTTTTCCCAAGATAGCAATATGAAATTAAAACTGATAGCAAGCGTCACAATTTTGTTCCAGTACTTGTAAAGTTGGTTTGAACAGTCTTTCTGTTGATTATATCACAGTTCTTTTTAGGCCCCTTTACACTACCCTTTTTTTAACCGAGCCGAGACCAGTCCGAGCTCGGTAACCGAGATAGCTCTCGTGTGTAAATGGTCAGCAGACTGAACTGAACCGAGCTAGACATAACCGGACCGCGCTAAATGCAGACCAGTTCCAGGTGTGGTCTCGGACTGTTTTTTTTTTTTTTTTTTATCCCAGTTATCTGATAAAGAGCGCATGAGCAGACCGCGTCATCCCAGTCAGCTGACTGTCCGTGGTTTTTCCGGCGTGTCTGGCTGCATGTCCCGATTCACACTCCATTCAGACAAATTTCAGACATTCATAATAATACCAGCTTCCTTACTGTGCCACACGATTTCCAGAGATGATTCTGCTTAGCAGTGTGATGAACCTCAGCATCTGTCGTTTCCTGCGTCTGTAAATCCTTATTAGACGTTCGTTTGTCTTATCCACGTCCCAAAAGCCGACTCTGTCCAACCATAACATCCTGAATGTTACGGGCGCCGCCGTTTTGATTTGCTTTGTCCCGCCTTCAATCCCAGAGAGCAGCAGTACCGCAGATCGTCACTAGGAGGCGAGGAGCAACCAAGGAACCAAGATAGTGTGGTGTGTAAACGGTCGTCTCGGCTTGGTTAACTGATCCAAGCTCGGACTGGTCTCGGCTCGGCTCGGTTTAACAAGAATAGTGTAAATGGGGCTATTGTTTCTGGTCTGTTGGTCATGTGGTAATCCATATGTGACACTATCAGGCTTTCATGTAAGTCTGTGAAGCCTGAGTGGTTAAATTGATGCTGTTTGGGCACAATCAATTTAATGTACTTGTTTTAAAAAATTGTTTAACATGTGTCCAAACAAATCTGGTTTTGAAGCCAATACTAAATCAAAATTTTTTAAATGCTCTACATTTTTCCCTTAGCATTGTAACATCTTCAAAAATGACATTTATGGAGCAGAAATCAGTTGCATAACCATTCAGAGATCTTAATCACAGCAGACAGTTCTTCTGCAGTTGTTTTTGCATGTAAATATAGAACTGTCATCTGCTTACATCCGACACGTAATGAGTTGGACAAACCTAAGGAAACTCATTAATATACATGTTAACAAGTAGATGACCCAATGCAAAACCTTTTGGTTTTAAACTGTTGTACTGATACTGTGTTATGGTTGTCAACTCTCACATCCAGGCCAATGTCTGAGTACCATTTCACTGGTGGCCCCGGGCTATTTAACCCTACAAACTTTGGTATCTTTTTCTGAATGAATAGTTGTCCTATATGTTATTGGAATATTTAAGCCACTACCCCTCACTAGGATAAACTTAAAAGCTACAGTTTCCTGTTTTTCAGAATTCCTTCATAGAAATGTGGCTTTTTTGCACACTTGCTGCCACATTTTTAACCAGTGGCACACCATCTAAAATGTAATTTTATGGATATATTTCTGTGTTTAAAAGAAAAAAAAAACACTAATTGGGTGTGGAAGAATTACACAAAAACAATAAAAATGCCTGCTGTTCATTTTATATATTTACAAAGTTGTTGAAATAATATGAAATCGTAAATTGAATCAACCAATGCGATATCACTGATGCTAACATACATTCACAGAAGTGTTGAAGGACAGCCTGTTATTTTGGTAGTAACTGTATTTACTGCCACAGTTTGACTATTTCCTCAGGTGTTCAAAAGACTGGCTTCATGGAGCTTTATTTCCACTCTGCGCTCTTTAGTAATTGAATTCATAATGAGGACACCGGTCTAAATCAGCATTCTGGGGCGCATCCCTCTGGGAGCTTTGAAATCTGTCTGAATCTTTGACATACCTACCAGTAGTTCATAATGACTCCCATGGCATTGCAGATGATCCAACTGTTGTCACTGATGTAAGGTCGGTTTCCATACTTTAAATGTACTGACTTCATGGCGTCCATCTGGAGCCTTTCGAGACTTCAGGTGCGTTTGTTATGAAAAACTGTGGAATGCTAATTGTGTGAATGCTTTACTAAAATATAGATTTTCCATATTGACCTGTTGAGGTTTTTATGCCAAGAATTCTCAGAGGCACAAGTCTCAAGAATTTGTAGTGTAGGTTTTGTTCATCCAGTTAAAAGAGAAGACTGAAACTTTGAAAACAGAGAAAGCTCAACGCAGAGGAATTTTGATAGAAAGATTTGTTTAAATAATAAAATATGAAGCTAATACATCATTGTCAAGCATATAAAATAATCACTGAACACATGAATGTTTTTTTCATTTTATAGATTTCTAAAGAGGCCATTGATATAAAATTTATCACAGATGTCAGGAGCAAAAGTAAGTCACATATACAAAGAAACCAAAAAAAAAAAAGTCCACAAATTAAGTTATGATTAAAAGATTTGAATGACACAGGGAAGAACATACTTTCAGACTTGTCTTAAATACTTGGCAAAGCCTTGCTTATTATTGACAACTTCAAAATGTCTCCTGAATGGAGAAACTGCTCTTGTACATTGCCCAGTTGTAATTCTGACACATTCTTGAAGTTCTTGTGGTACTTATGTTCACTGATCTATAGTTCTCTTAAAGAAAAATTCAGTGAGATGCAATCATGTGATTGGCTGGCCTATCCTAGCAGTTTTACTCTCTTTCAATAGCTACTGTATGTTTACATGCACAAAATTTCCCGATCGGATTAAAATGTATTCAGATTGAAAACCAAAAAATAATCGGATTGTACTGTTTTTATGCATGGCACACAATCAGATGTGTGTAATGTGTGTGTTTATGTACCTGGCTTTATTAAGAATAGAACCACTCTGACATGTGCAGTTATCAAATTTTCCTAAAAAAAACCCCAAACAGACAAGTCTTTTCTGAACAACCAAAAATTCTAAACAAAGCAGTTTATTTGTCTTCATAGTGCCTAGGCTGGACTTGCACCAGCTTCTAATTACGGTTTAAATATCACTAATTAAATAACAGTTTTGGGCTCTTTTAATGTGAATTGAACGGTTGTATCGGGGCACATACAGCTTTGCTTCCAGATGTATTTCAACCACTCAACAACACTGAAATATGTAACGTTTACGTCAGGGGCACATGCAAACTTGGGTCAGTTTGCCACATTCAGAATAACTGGATCCTGACTGGTGTTTATATGCACGTTGATCGGATTATCAATTGGCATAAACCACCCCTCTCATTCAGATTACAATTTCATTCCACCTGATCTTAATCCGATCATCATATTCCGATTGGCTTGTTTACATGATGTATTTTTTATTCCAATCGGCCCTTTATTGCACAAAGAGCACATCTTTGGCCTCAATTGATCAGACTAGATTTTCCCCTAATTCTTGACTGTTTTTTTCAAAATCATCCTCGGCAAACTTTAAGCAAGCTTCCGCGCTCCGTTTTCCACCTGTAAAGTTTTGCACAATGTGTTGATACACCATTGTGGTTGAATACAATACTTATTGTTCTCATAGTAAAAACTGTACCTGATATTTCTGGGTATTTCTGAAGCTAACTGTGAAGGCTCCTTGACTCTATTTACAATTATTTTCATTATTATTTTGACACTTCTTTCAGAAATCCTGAGGGCCACCTCGTAATGGTTGGTTTATAGTGAGATTGTTATTTTCACTTCTTAAAATATGGCTTTAAAAGCCACTTGCAGCAAAATTCAAAGGTATAGAAATTCATCTGTAACCTCTATTAGCAAGCTTTGTAACAGGTTTTTGGTGAAGTTCTCTATGCTTTTAAGATCTCTTTCCACTCTCTACAGGGCCGTCAGTTGACATAAACCAGCAAATACTAGTTTTCATATAGGAATGCCCTCCACAGTAGGGCAAAAAAGTATTTAGTCAAAAGTATTTAGTTAGGAGAACTGATTGCAAACACTGGGAGTGGGATTCAAAAAATAGTGCTGCTTAGGGCTCTCACCAAAGTACAGATGTTGGTGAAAAGCAAGCACAACCCGCTAAACACCTCATACCAGCAGCTCTCGCACACGTTAGTGAAAACGTGGCTATCGCTCGTTTTGTAGCCACAGAAGCTGAGCTCTTAGCACTACCTGAGTCAACCACGTGCTTCAACAGAGTTCACACCATGTGTTCACAGGCGACTCAAGAAGTGACCCACAGTAGCCAGAAATAGCTATTCACATGTGGCATTATAATGAAACCTCTTAAAGAAATTGTGACAAATTATTTCACAATTTACAAAAGAGCAAGGCAAATGTCTTAGATTTATAAATTGGCCTTTGAACATATTTTTCTTTGACTGCTTGCCCCTTAGGGTTGTTTGAATTTGGCAATTTGTTGACATTTTCTTATAAATAAGCAGATTAACCTGAATGCATGTGTATCAGCAGCTCTTATCATTTGCTTTTTAAAAATGCTCTGCAAACATAATTTTGTAGGAAGTACAAAGATTACTCTCTTAGACCTCATTCTTAAATTACCTGAAAACACTGTTGTGAATGTTGTTTTAACATAACGCTTATTTACATTCTCATATTTTTTGCACTAACAAGGACGTCGTTTAGAATTTAAACTTTTTTAATAAGGAAGACTTTATTTCAAAGGCTTGTGTATCTCAGGGACTGTTGGATAAAAAAAAACATTCAGCCTCTGGCTAAATATGTTTTCTGTTAATCACTAAAATTTACAATCTTGTCATTAGGTACAGAAAAGGAGGCGTTGCATAGACAAGGATAGTATTTCTTCTGAGGGCAGTAACATGCAAGGAAACGGCTATGTCGAGAAGTTGCTTAGCAACTCCATTTACCTCGGCTCACATGTGGAGAGATATGAATCAAATTGGCAGATGACTGAGAATTTATTCCAGCAATGCAGTGAAAGACAGTTTAAAGCTGACATTTCTGGGAACCGTTGTGTGTGTCAGTGCAGGAGAGGTTCATATGCTCTGCTCCCGCGGCCTGAGACGGCAGCAATCCCTGCTGCTCCTACCACTGTGCTGCACATCCTATCTGCAAACATTAGCCTCAGTTGTGGAGACTTGTACTATTTTTAACTGACCTACCAAGCAAGCTGGCCAACAGAGAGAGGAGCGAGGTCTTTCACCACAAAACAATGCGTATGTTGGATATCAGTCTCCTCTTTTCTCTCTGTGGTATCCTGATTGCCTGATGGGCATTCAGATGAGTAAAGAAGAGCATTATTTCTGATTATAAAAACATCTTTGTGTTAGATATAGTGCATCGTAAAAGTACTCGCCCTTTGAACTTTTTCACATTTTGTAACATTACAACTGCAGACATCATTGTTGTTTTTAATTGATGTTTTAAGTAGCAAACCAACACCAACTTTAGGAAAAATGTGTGGTTTTCAATTATTATTATTATTATTTTTTTCCAAAACAAAGCTGGGTAGCCTTTATTAGGGCTTTATGTAGTTATAACAACAGGGTAATGAATAATCAATCTGTCTCAAATTTTCCAACTCATTAAGAACCAAATATGCAATATATTGCAAAACAAATAAGTCAGTTCAAGATGGCAGCAGTGAAGAGGGAAGAGTGAGACAAATGCCGACTTTCCAAAGCAATCTTACTGATTCAATTGATCAGGGAGGGTTTATAGATGGCACATATCTTATTGAAATATTGAGCTCAGACTGGTGTGCCTTCAACTAATTAGCTGCATGATCTATTTTCCCCCTGGAAATCCATATCACATTAGAGATAAAAAAGCACTTGGAAGACATACCAAATATGCGCTGGAATCACCTAGTCAAAGTCCAGAACAAAATCTAATTGAAAATCTTTGGCAAGGCTTATAAATTTCCACACAAGCTGACTTAGTTTCAACTATTTTAAAAAGAAGAAAGGGCAAAGTTGGGCTGCAAACATAGTGAAGACAACCCCTAAAACACTTTGAACCATAATTGCAGCAAAAGGAGGTTTTGTATTTTGGTAGGAGTGCTTATCTCAATATATTGAGATATTTCACACTTAAGATTGTTTATTCTAATAAAATTTGGAACAGTATATACATATTATTCTTCAGTTAGGTGATATTGTGTGTTGGATTAAGATAAAAACTCAAATGAAATACATTGTGATTATAATATACCAAATGTGAAAAAGTCAAGGATTATGAATACATCTGCAAGGCACTATATTCATGAGACACGGATAACAAAGAAGTATTTTAAAAACCTTAATTTTCCTCCAGGTCTTTATCATAGTTTGTTACATTGTGACCCCTAAGCACTCAGTTGTGTTCATGAAATCTTAAGCAGACTAAAGTGAGTGCAGATTCTTCATCAGTTGGCCTTGAGTACATAAATCTGTGTAAAACTGACTCTCTTCAGCTGTAAGACTCGTTTTGTCCTCTCTTTTGGTAGCCTTTGTTCTGCTGCACTTGGCAAACCTTGATTTGTATGCACTCCCATACTGTTGAATTGAAATTTCAATATGTATCTATGGCAATGTAGAAAGACATCTGGAAGAAAATTCATGTTTGAATTTAGCTAATTACCAGTGAAAGTCTTTTTAAAACTTATTTGTGGTTTATTCAGCACATATTGCATGCACAATTAATAGATGCATTAAAGTGTTTACAGTTGTAAAACAAATAATTTGCAACAGTCACCCACCGTGTAGCCATGGGCTAAAATTTAAGAGACCTCCAGGGCAAAATGAATATACCAGACAGGCCTGGCAGTAGATTAATACAGATATAGACTTGTATTTGTTTCTTTTTTCAATCTCAATCTGCCGTAGTTATTTGTTTTTTCTCATAATTTTTTATTTATTTATTTTTTTTTTTTTACAGTGGGACAAGTTGCATGTTTTTAAAGAGAGCTCTAGGGCCAATTCCAATCAAGCCCTGCAAATGAAATCAGAGGTCATGCTGGTCACTAAAATACTTTTGTGTGCAAAGTTCAGTGTAACCGCAGGAATGTCCGTCCACTTATGACACAACCAATCACAACTGGCAAAACTGCTAAATTAATCGGTAGGAACTTCAAAAAAGTGTTGGTTTCAGGCTGTCTACGACATCTTGATTTCTCATTAAGACCCAAACACTTGGGGAAATAACATTTAATCACCTTTCATTTGGCTGAATAATGTAGCAGGAAAAAAAGAAAACCATGTCAGATTGGACAATTTAATTGCGCAGTGGAACAGTCTGATTCTAATTAGTGGCAGTCTCTTTTTGGGTCAAGTAGAGGGAAAATATCCCTCCACTGAATCGAGAGAAAGAAACTGTAAAATCAGGCTCTCGTGTATCAGAAGAGGCACAAAACATCCTAAATAGAATTGTTTTATTGTTGTTTTATAATGTCATATTTTATTCTTAGACAAGAGGCCAGTGATTCCAACAAATAAATGTTCCAATAAAGCCAAATGTCAGCTTTAAAATTTACATTGGATACTTTTTTCACAGCTTTAACAAGTGGTGATTTTACTTTATCTGCCATGAGTTTTTACCAGTGATCTTTTTCTTGATCATTTAAAAAATGTTTCGACCTTTTCTGAGACGTATTCTGTACACCATTCAGTCTTCTCTTGTTGGAGTATATCCCCATGTCACATCTTGACTTTACATTTTCCCATCGTGCCGTGCAAATGTGCTCCTAATTTGTGAAGATATCTCTTGTCCAACCTTGTGCAGCAAACTCAACAGATATTTTAGTTTCTATTTCCATCTAATTTAAAATGACATGTTGAAAATTCATACCTATCTCAATAATCAATAAAATATTTAGTGGCATTTCGGCAAAGGTGTCTATAGAAGCTGAAAAGCTTTACTTGATTCCTGTAGTATTTTGACAATTTATCTTTAATGATGAGCTTCTTTGCAATCATCCCAATCTTTAGATCCATTCACAGATTTTCTCTGTCAGAAATGAGGCTGAGCCATTCAGAAATGTTATTACTTTTAGTCAGAAGAAACATGTTGTCAAAAAAAAGCTATATATCACAGACTGTTTTTTTTAAACAGGTTGTAAAAAGAAAAATTGCATTTCCTTTGTTCTGCAATCATACACAGTTAATTGACTGCTTGGAGGGATGGTGAAGGTGGCTGAAGAAAACGGCACCATCGCTACCCTTTTGTTATAAAGGCATTACAAAGCAGAAACGCTATGATGGAAATTTTTTGGTGGAAACTGACATTTAAGAATTTCAACATTCCTTCAAACTGATTCAAATCCCTTCAATTTCAAAAAGTAGATAGTATTTTTTTAAATGTCCTCACACAATCCATTGTGCAGTTGCCATC
The DNA here is from genome assembly GCF_011125445.2 of Fundulus heteroclitus. NCBI lineage: Eukaryota > Metazoa > Chordata > Actinopteri > Cyprinodontiformes > Fundulidae > Fundulus > Fundulus heteroclitus. The sequence goes on from NC_046376.1 coordinate 10,325,566, forward strand.
ATCAAGTAAATCAATCTCTGCAAATCTGTAACTTTTAATTATAGAAAGTTCACCTAACACTTATGAAACAGTGATTTACAGAATCTGCATAAAGAATGACAAAAAAACCTGATGACAGCAGTGATTATTACAGTAAGTATGAGAGCAAGTGCAATAAAAGGGTACTAGATCACAAAAATATTTAATGAGTCATCTGGCCAAAATGAAAGCACTTATGTAAATGTGAATAAATTGCACTAGATATGAATTACTCCACAGTGTTTCATCTTTGTGGTTTTCTGGTAGCATTGGGGAGGAAAAGATGGCCCCAAATTTATTCCAAAAGTAAAACTAAAAGAGGCTGCTTGCTACAATCAGATCCGACCCCAGGATCTGACCTACTTCAACAAACACAAGCTGATGGTTTTCAAAGGGCCTCAGATCCTTCTCTTGAACATCAATAAGGGTCTACAGGGAGTTAGCACTTTGTGTGCAAAGCAGCAAAAAAAATTGCTAAACTGAAGGAAGCTGTTACATATACTTATATTCTTCATCTTTCCTGCCTCCATAAACGAAAAGGTAATAAAGCATAATAGTTGAAATAATGATTTCTGTTCTCTGCAGGCACTTTTCAAAAATGTAAATCTTTAAATTGATTTCCTCTTTTGCCAACTTCCAAATGTTCCATGTTTGGATTTTAAATTATACTTTTTTGGCCCCCAGGTTTAATATGCAAAACTTCTATCCTAATTTTTAATGTAGTTAAAAAATGTAGCTCAGACATGACGAACATTTTCCTGCAGTTTAGTATATATCCTGCAAGCTGTTATTTGCTCACATATCAAATTAAGGCTTAGTGTGTTTATCTATTTATTTTTGTGGCATAAACTGAGCATATAGCTCCGTTTAGGTTGTGCATTTTTGCCATACATGCAGAGCTGGTTTGCTGGGCACTTAAATGCCTTCCTGAGTTGCTTCTGTCAACTCATCCCTGAGAGACCTGGTGAGCAGATGGAAGGTTGAAGTGGCTTAAAGGTCTTTGTGACAGTTGGGAGCCCGGTAGGCAGTGCTTTGAGCAGAAAAAGAGGGAATAATGATAATTCCAAGCCTGCTGCATTAACGGGCCTTATGTTCAGGAGGGCACAGCAGATGCTTTATGTGTTTGCGTCATTCTGCCACTCATTTTCTCTCAACTGACTTGGTGTGACATTAGAATTACAAGTGTTCCTCTTGTATCTTGTATTTACATTTCCAGGGCACTACCTTGCTCTCAAGTCAATGTTGTACCTAACCTGGTTCTGGTCACTTTCCTTCATTTAAATTTATCGAGTTATATATGTTTTTTTTAATGTTAGATTTTCTTAATCAACATATAGAATTAAAGGAACATTCACCCACAGAGTCCAGATGATAGATACATAAAAAAAATCATTCAAGCATTTAATAACATGTGATCAATCTTTTCATAGTGTGACGTTTGAGTGGCTCTCTTATAATAAAATTGTTTGTACTGCTTCTACTCCTTTAAGAGAAGAAAGAACTGTTTATCCAGGTGATCAGCATCTTCATTTAAAGGGGACATATCACTCAAAATCCATTTTTTTTTTTTTAGTCCTTAATTACATTTTGTTGGAGCCCTTGGAGTCTCTAGGAATGCAGAGAATTTTAATGCTGTCTCTCCAGGCACTGCAAAGATATCTTTACATTCTAGTTAATATTTTTCAAGCTGTTCAGTTTTCTCTGTTACGCTTTTTTGAACAATTATATCACAGTATTCGCTGCAGAACTGGTAAACAAGGTCATGGACTTCTGTCTTACTAATTTCCCAAATCCGCCATTTTTGTGTATTGGAGCAATTTTGTAGTCCAAACTGATGGGATGCCAAAGCTACAAGTGGATAAGTGAAAATTTTTCGTTGTTCATTACACGTTCCCCCAGCATCCAATAAACATGGTGCCATTAAAAGTATGCCAAAAGTGAAAACATTTGAACCTGACTGTTTCCCTGTGGACCTGTAAAGAGAATTCTGGTAATTTCTTGTCCACATGGTGGTCAAAGAAATTCAGGAAAACTCAATACTGTCTAAAAACATGAATTGTGCTAAAATAACCTTGTCCTTGAGCCTGATAGCGATCTCACACCACCACCCAGCTACGGCCCAATGTCACTTATAAATGCAGGCCGTAAAGTAATCTGAAAGACTTTGTGAACAAGGTTAAAAAAAATAATTTCTTTATGCACCTTGAGCAAAGTGGACTTGTTAAACTTGGAATGTGACTATTGACCATCTCACCAGAATTGCAAAATGGTACAAAATAAAATGGTACAAAATAAAATCCTAACTTAAGTGTTTGCAGTTGTTAGGATTTAATTTTTTGCGCTGCATAGATTTGCTGTGCGAGCTGAATCCAGATGCAGTGCACGATTGCGCATGCATGTGCAGCTTTGAGGAAGCAAGGCTCCTCACCATTTCCTATTATCATTTAACCACTGGTGGCTTCAATAAATCACAAAATATATTTGTGGATGCTGTCATTATATTTTTATAGGATGAACCCGGACAAAGCACGCACACACAGACCTAGTCTTAGGAATGAGTTTATTGAACAGGGTGTGGAAGATGGATGATGATGAACCCAGAATCCTTCAACAGACGGAGGTGTAGGGTGCAGAAGCTGGCCGGCAGGAGGCGTGTGGAGAGACTGACTGGGAGGAACTCTGGAGCCGAAGACTTGAGACCAAAGCAGAACATCAGAGCCGAGGACTTGAGACCAGAACATCTGAGCCATGGACTTGAGAGCAGAACATCTGAGCCGTAGACTGGAGACCAGAACATCTGAGCCATGGACTGGAGACCTGAACATCTGAGCCATGGACTGGAGACCAGAACATCTGAACCGTGGACTTGAGACCGGAACAGCTCACCAGGAGATGAGAACAGGAGTGGGAACAGAGCTGAGCTGGATCTAGGCTGAGACTGGAACAAAAACAAAGCTGACGGAAAGTCTAATGGCTGACTGTAACAAAAAACAAAGTTGAAGGAAGTCTTCAGGCTGACTGTAACAAAAAACTGAGCTGACAAGGATTCTGGCAGAGACTGAGCGGGAGTGAACACTATGAACCGTCGACAAGAACAGAATGAGGTGAGTCTTATAAAGAGGAGAACACAGGTGGCAACAGATCAGTCAATAGTCAATTAGCTGATAGAAGAAAATTACACTTTATAGCTCATAGTAGCAGAAGGTGACATCATGGTGGAGGGCTCTCCCACGCTTGTGGAAGGAGTGTCTTCCATGAAATCGATGGTCCTCTACAAAATAAACTATTTCCCCCATGTTCCTAGTTTAATTCAACAGAGTATGCATACCAGAATTTTGTGTAATACAATAAATTACAAAGAAGCTAGGAAATGGTCTTTAATGCACTGCAAAAATAGAACTAAAAATAAGAAAATATTTCTTGAAATTGATTTGAGCATGTAAATAAGATTATTTGCCAATGGAATAAGATTTTTACACAATAGGAACAATTCATCTTCATCTTATTTCAAGTGCGGTATATCTAATCATCTTATTTTAGGGGTAATAATATTCATTCCATTGGCAAATCTTCTTTACCTGCTCAAATAAGGAAAAATACATTCATTTCAAGAAAATATTACTTTTAGTTCTCTTTTAGGAGTGTAGAATGACAGTATTAAATAAAGATTATGTACACCACGATTGCACAATTCATTCAAACTTGACCTGATGTAATTAATGAATGTCTGAATGCAATATAACATTTCTACCTGAGGTGCTCATCAGCCTATCAATCCAGTTCAAATCAGAGAAAGGTGATGTAAAACGTACGTAAACCATTTACAGAAGGTTCTTTAAACCCAATTTACTGGCATTCTCTTAATGCTGTAACAAAACCTTGTGAAATCAGACCCTTGTACAGATCAAAGAAGCAACCTCTGATCCAACTAAAAACAAAGATTTCTGTCCAGCTCTGATGAACCCAGTGCCAGAAGCAGGTCATTCTGGGTAAACGTAACCAACATAACCAATACTTGTTTACAGCAAGATTGCCTGGAGAAATTGCTTGAGGCCACATATGAAGGGAGGGTGAGTTTAAAAGTTATATTTGAAATTTGGACGGAGTTGCTGGTAAGTACCCCAAGAACAATGATGTTTTTAAGCCCATCAGAAAAATGGAGGTTGCAGGAATCAGTGCCATATAAAAGTAGAACAAAGCTCCAGCAATATGTAAAGATACATGGCATGCTTTAAAGAAGTGGCAGTTAAAGAGTTAAGAATTACAAGTTTATTTCTTATGAAGAACTAGATGCTTAGATCAGCATCCTTGGTGCTGCCTGGAACAACAAGAGGAATACATGATTCAAACGCTTTGGTTCATTTCACAAACTGTATTGTTAAAGCAAACTCAGGCAATTCAGAATAGTGGCACACAGCACAATGGTCAACAATATCCAAACCACCGCTCTACATGACCATGGTGAATTCAACTGTCTTTAATCCAAAAAATGAAATAAAAACAACAAGACACACCCACACTAAGAGCGGTTTTATTTCTACCGTAGGAGGCGCTTTACAAAAATTCAAAAAGCGAATCCTTTTGATTTCATCCAAGAATTTCATCAACACTTTGAGCCGCTTTTAGTATGAAGGGTGCTTTAAAAATATAATCACTTTTGATTGATCTAATTACAGCTGCTCTACCAATGCACTGGCGTCCCATACACACATCTGTGTATCTGTACATACTGGTTGTTCTTGACAATTTTTCAATTAAGCTCCAGCCCCAGGTGCAAGCAGGTTAGTGTAACACTTATCCAGGTCTTTAAAAAAACTGTGTATGCATGTTTGAATGTACAGCATGCTCAAATATAAAGAAATTATTGTTGGTGTACAGAGAAGGCTCAGGATGGGATGTGTGTGAGAGAGAATGAAATACATTTTAATGAAAAATTTGTTGAGGTATAAAATGTATTAATTTATTAATACGTAATACCACATGACTCTTTGTTTATGAACATAAAGTATAGTAGGGAAAAGTCTATCTTTGTTAAATGGCATAAAAGAAAGTCTTTAATTATGAAAACATGTATATGTTAGAGAGCATAAAACAACGTATTTTAGCATGAAAACATGTTTTATATGTGACACTGTCCTGTATCATAACTACATCTGTACCGTTTGTAACAAACCAAACCGTGTGAAAATTGGTTAAACATTCAGGGAATTATGATTTAATTGAGTTTGGGCAAACGGCTTCCTCAGTACAAATAAATGCACTGGGGGCGCGTAAGAGACCCATCCAAGATGGCGGCAATGCTGAAATGCCAGCTCCAATATGCAGCGCCAGTCCAAGGGATGTCTACATATATAATTTCTATGCTTCCTAACTCAATCTTTGACGGCAGCCATTTTTCATATTAGGGATGCACAGTATTGGATTTTTGGCCAATAGACGATATGTCGATATTTTACAACTTATTTGGCCAATGTCTAATCCCCATATCTTTTCCTTCCCACTGTGAACTCATTGTAATGGCCTGGACAGTGGTTCTTGAGATGATTAATTAATTAAGTTTGAAGAGTTGAAGTTGTTTTGGCTCCTCCCCACTGACCATGAGCTGTCCGTGCATTGCCGTTTCTGACCCTTGAAAAAATACTTCCAAACCACAAACCTTTTGGGCTTCTACCTCTCTCCTATGGCAGACTGTTGCATCAGTTAGGCGAGTGTGATGTCATAACACTGCCGTGGCACTGCAGATATCATTCTCACTGGTATGTCACGAAAAGGCCGCCTGTTATATTCAATTTTTATGTCAGATATTTACTTTTAAAACTAATATCAGCTGATAATGTGATGCATCTCTAGTTCATATGATGCCAATACAATTGACAGCAAAATTAATTTTATGATATAATTTTCATCAACATGGATAAATAGCAGCATGTTTTTTAAACCTCACCTTATTGGTCATGATAAGACATGCCAGTTTGTGTCCAACAGGGTTTCATTTTGCTCATGTTAGATTTGAGCTATTCTGTGACTCTTGCCTTGTACCTGAGATCGGTCCGTGATCCAGCCTATATAGGTGAGGACAATGAGTTAATTACAGCTTAGTAACTGTGTCCTCCTTACTCTGTCTTTGTGTCACAGATCAAGATGTCAGACCTTGCATTATAGGATTTAGGAGAAAAACCTTTGACCTTTTGCCTCTTTTGTATCCGGGGCATGATCTTAGTTGGCCTGGGTGGTGTTAGAGGGGATCAGAGAATAAGCTACTGGTTTTCAAGAAAGAGCAGCGAGATGAAAGACATGAGAATTGGCATGGGGAAAATCTGGCTTTAAAGGAGCTTTCATTTAATGAAACCTCTGCATCATCTTTACTTTTTAGACTAATCCGATCAAAGAGAGGTTTATGCAGCAGAAAGGAAAATAAGGCATCCTTGAAACTGTGCTTTAAAGCGGTTCATACTGATGAGCCTGGGATTTGCTGACCATTGTTTTAAAGTATTGGTGCATTCTTCATAAAGAGCCACAGGGCCAGAAATATTCATTTCAGTTTTGGATGGTTTCCAGATTGGAGCAAAAGCTATTAAACCTCAATAGTATATGCCAAGTTTTGATGGTTCTTCTGGATGTTTCTCTACAGACTACTTTGCATTGACATTTAGAGATAGATTTTTTTTCTTAACACTCTCATCTGATTATAATTTACTGTAGCTTTTAGTTGTCGTCTTCCTTTTTTAAAAAACATTTAATCTCATCATAATTCTTAATCCAGTTCATGTTTTGGATTCCTGGCACAGTTGTTATACTACTCTATATATTCTAAACACTCTGGCACTCTTCCAGTGAAAGCATATTTAGATTTTTTGACTAATGTAAGCTCCTCAACTCTACTTGCCTCAGGATTTCTGTTGTGTAACCATTTCTCTACATAATGCCTGGATCAAGCTATAGGTTTATCATGTTGTTTTTTTCTTCTAATCTAATTTGGTAGTGTTGGATATTCTGGATATATCTGAATATATTTTTTGCAGCCAATGAAAATACTGATATTTCCTTTCAATAGGGCCTAAAAATGGCTTTTTAACTGGATTATTCTATAAATATGTGAGTTAAGGGATTTCTTCAATTGACGGTTGGCTCTAAACAAATTTATTTACTTTGCAATGATATTCTGAGCATTTTGTTAAGAGTGCTATATGCATAACCACCAAAGTAGAGCTGAGGAAGCTCTGATGGGCCATTTTAGCTCCACTGTGTGGGAAGAGCTCTCTGTTCCTCATGGTGAGGAAGGATATTAACTACATCAGACTGCATCATGAATGACAATAACCTCAGCATGGACAACAATGCCCTTCATGAATGTACAGTGTTTCTGCAATAAAAAACAAAACCCTGATCAACAGAAATAAAGGCTCTACTCAAGGAAAAGAAGAGTCTTCAGATCAGGAAACAAGGAGGAGCTGAGAGCTGTGCAGGAAGAACTGAAAAAGGAAGATCAGGGATGAAAAAAACATCTACCTAAAGAAGATTGTGCAGCAAAGCACCATTAGTGGTGTTTGGAAGAGCCTGAACACAATTTCAGGTCTCAAACAAAACTCCCAGGCAGTAGGATATTTAGGGTGGGTGAAGGATCTATAAGTTCTTCCAACGGGTCTTTAAAAGTAGGCAACTGGCGACTTTTCTTCCTAGAGATTGACACCTCTCAGGTCTCTGCAATCACCCTATAGCTAAATTAACATAACTGTTGGCCATTGCAGAGCTAGAGAACTCCTTCATTGACAGACTGTTGCATCCAATATGCACAAAGGAGCTTTATCACAGACATTTCCTCACAGCAGCTGTTAAAAACAGCAGTCCCACAAACTCAAGTGTACTACCCTGCTTTTTTCATGTTTTTTCCCATTTCTGGTGAATAATCTGTTGTTGTTTATGCACAAATATACCTGTAAGTTTTGCACATATTTTGAATCATTCTACTCAGTTGCACTATCGGCGATTTTTTCAGAAATGCAAGTGACAAAAGCAAGTCCCTTTTCGAGTAGCTGCGCATGTGCAAGACCATTTTACCTGCTCTTCCGCTCCTCAGGGGGATTGTGTGAAAAAAAAAATCTCCCAAATCCACTCTGGTCTTATTTCTTTCTACTGAAGCCTTCCTCTTCTCATAAACTTGTACATGTTTTGCTTCTTGTGACTGTCAGCCATTTTCTGGTGGCTAACCACTTCGGCTACATAAACACAAGAAGTGCACATGCGCAGCCAGCAAGCAGAATCTAACATGGAAGAAGCACACACACTGGTATTACGTGAGCACATCAGAATGTAGGCTGTAGGGACAACCAATAGATAAGGCAATACCCCTGGAACTCAAGGGACAGAGGGGGCGTGGGCAGAATGAGACATGAAGGCATCTGATTGGTTCTTTCCATTCGGTTTGAATGACAGGATTGGTCAGAGTTTTTGCTGGCCACAATTTTTCAGAGAGATGTAATATTATTAACCTCCTTTTTCTGAATACATAACATATTGACTGCTTTTAGGATGGACGTGTTTCCGAACAGGATTACCAACTATAGCTTTAAATCTGAGTAGACTATGTTCAATAGATATACAGTATTTTTGATGATGTAAATGTGCCCTTACTGTTCAGTCTCTTATTATTTTATGCTTTTATATATTTCACCTCTGTATACATCTGCCTGCTTCCATTTAGCTTTTGTTTTGCTGCTGGTACACCTGAATTCCCCCATTGTGGGACAATAAAGGATATTTCTATTCTGTTCTTCTAATAATATTTATTTAAATATTAAGATTGTGCATTACACTTTATTATAAATGTTTTACACATCCTATATCAGTGAAGACTTGTTTTAATCTGGATATTACTTTAATATTTATTTAGTTTTACACAGAACATTAGCTTTCCCTTTGCTCAGAACATCCATTCCAGGACTTGGCGGTCAGTTCGATTTAGCTTCTGATTTGGGTTGGTATTTGGATTATTACTAACTTGACATACATTAGCATATGCTGCAATTTCATGATGGAAACAGCTTGATATTTCTGAGTACTTATTTCATGCTTGAACATCTTATTAGTTTTGCACATGGTCGCGTCCATTTTTGAGAGATTTCTGCCTTTGAGTGCTGAGACATTAATGTTTTTCTCCATGGAAAAAGACTGAGGAAACTTGAATATTTTATGATGTGATCATTTTACAGAGTTTTACAGTCACCTGCCAGGATAGGCATGCACACTTCCTTCCTCCCTTGTCATTTTCTGCAATACCGTGGCTGTTTTCTGAATGGCCCGTAGGTGTTTGTTTTGGTATTTTTGTGAGCATAAACTGCATTTATATGAAAAGCTTTGTTCATTCAGTTGGCAGTATGGGACATTTATACAATAAGCTGATTTTGTTTTAATTAGATACCACTCTCAATCTGTAACTTCTAAATAATCTTAGCAGCCTGTCTGGTGATATATCTGCATCTTGAAGCCATTTTTGCTTTGAATTTTTTTAGTTCATTTATTTGATAGGGACAAGTGTGTAAAAACATGTAAACTCTACAGCATTTATAGCCATGGCTAATTTGCAATATTGGTCCGTAGAAGGGTCTTTAAAAACAACATAAAATAAAAAAACACAACTTTACTAGAGTTCACAAATTCACATCATACAAAAGTCTGATTTAAAATCATTTAATTTTGGATCAAATATGCCTGCAGTGTTGATTCCTTTTTAAATGTTTCCATTCACTCTTAAAAGCCACCAAATCAAGGTCCTGTTTCAGTTTAAGAGACGAGGAGTTTCACAGTCTGGCGCCCTGGACAGAGAAGGCCAACTGCCCAAAGGACGGCTTTCTCAGGGGAACTTTGACATTTCCATTTGAAGCCCCTCCTGTGATGGAACCCACTGATGTGAGTGTGACTATGAACTGTCTGAGGACTTTCGGGGCCAAGCTGTGTGCACATCTATGCATTAATTTCAAACTGGAAAACTTTAGAAAGTTTTCAAAACTAAGAAAATAAAGTCTCTGCAAAACTTCACAATGTGTCTTGAGCTCCTGCAGATATAGCTGTTATTTTGAGCTCATTAATATTGTAAAGTATAACATAATCCTCAACTAATATTATTTATCTGCTCAGTGTGGTAATGTTCTGATGCAAGCTGATAATCCAGTTGAGTGATTTATTTATTTGTATTTTTTATTAACAGCAGCTAGCGTAAGCAGTGGAAGTCACTGCCAGTTGTTTGTAGAATTGTGAAAATCTTTCATTGTTTCCTAAGAACTTTGTCAGGGATAAATCTGTACTGCATTTGTTAATGTTTCAGGATTCGTAAGAACAAATAAAATTTTTACTTTTATTTTCATGGTTTGATTGGGGATTAACATCAACATGAGTGATTTTTGCTTTGTAGTATTTTTCCTCGCTTTTAAATTGAATACCCCAGCGCTGTCCCAAGGAGTAGAATTTAACATATGTTTTTTAATAATATTGTTTTTAAATTTATTTCAAATACATAATTTTTTCCTTATTTATGTAGACAATTTTGAACTAACAATTTAAGTTGTATCCTTGTTCTAAACCATAACTTCTGAAAACAAATGATGAATAATTTCTTTTTAATTTACTTAACCAAAGTAGTCACCATTGCTGCTTCCTTGATTAAATCATTATTCTCATTAGCCCTTGTGGTTGGTTTGTGTATTTATTTTAGCTCGAATAAGACCATAAATCTCATGATTCTGTTCCAGGACAGTTAGGAGACAAAGTAAAACGACAGAAGACAGAATAAAATATCCAAGAGGGTACACAGAGTTGACAGCAATAGCTGTCAGTTAATTTGGCCAAGATGCAAAGCTAAAGAAGCACGGTGACAGAACAAAGTAGGAAACAAAGTTTGTAGTGAATAATAGGACCTGTCAATTATCCAAATATAAAACGTGGGTTGACCTTAGACACATTTATTTTGTGAGAAAAGCCAACTGTTATTCAAGACATTTTAAATAAAAACAGGAGTTTTCGTCTTTATTCTTTATTATAAATATTTTAAATTAATGATGCAAACATGAACAAAATAAAAAAAACGGGAAAATCTGGAGTCGAATAGATGAAAACTATATTTTCCTCCTAAATCAGATTAAGTTACTCATTTTAAACTATCACCAACCGACTTTACTTGAGTTACAGGAAACCTGGGTTCTAATTAAAAGTTTGACTGTTGATGAGACTCATTGAAACTCAACCATCTGAAAAGCAGTCATGTTGATCACTTGATTAAACGTGAGATTTTTATCTTAAAAGCATTATTTTTGGCTCCAAAGGATTAAACCATGATTAATTTTGGACTAGGTTATCACATTTTGCTGGGCTTTTTTTGTTTTTTTAAGTGTGCTTAATGGAATTTCCAATAATTTTATATAAACATGCATGCATCGGGGGTGGCCTAGTGGTTAGAGTAGTGCGCTTGTGCTCTGAGAAGATGCAAGTACCTGGTTTGATCCCCACAGCCTGCTCCTGGGTCCCTGAGCAAGACCCTTAACCCCCTGATTGCTCCCCAAGGGGATGGGTTAAGATGCAGAAGTGAATTTCTCCACTGTGAGATGAATCAAGTATTATTATTAAATATATGCAGGGAACTATAGTCAATATTGTTTTGTGTGAACCTTGATGTATTCTTTTTTTCTTTTAGAAAAAAATCATTTTGCTGCTCTGTGTTTTTAGCATCTCTTTTTATCAACAACAAACTCGTCAGTTGCTCAGACAAGAAAGCTGCTCATAGTTTTGATTCTGAAAGTAGCTTGAAGTGCGTGTGAGCGTGTGAGAGAGGGAGCATGCAGAAAAGTTGCTTTTATGCTGCTTTCATCAAGTCCCCAGCTGAGACCATATTTGTAGCTGCCTGTGTGAAGTCCCAGTCTTGGCACATCTCTGGACAGTATTTAAAAAAAGGTTACTTACTGCATTGCTAGTTTCTGTTTTCTTTGTAAGGAAAGCTCAGATGAAAAGTTTGAGCTCTGTTGCTTGTCTGCCCAACCGAATGCAAGGATGAACACTGCAACAAATACATTTTGGTGTCATGCTAGTGATTTAACTCTAGAACTGCTAAGATTCCAACGTTCCTCGGATGACCACAAGCTGCAATTTCCGACTGTCATGAGTACCTTAACAGTGACAAACAAAACATTAAAAAAGGCAGATTTTAGTTCTTGTTTAAAATTTCTTACAATTTTGAGTTGCATTGATGGTTGAAGAAAAACACATCTGTCTGGAAACTTAATTTCATTGTAAAATAGCTACTTCAGGCCTAAGGGTTTGCACTGTCGCTATATGCAGAAATACTCATTAGCGGTTTACAACTTTGCTGCAAATTATTCCAAACAGGTCATCTATTTTATAACAGCCTTTAGAGTAAGGTTAAAGGCAATATGTCAAGTTTTGACTTATTTTTAGCTAAGACCAAAAAAATCCCATTCCAGCAGATAAGCTTTTAAAAACACATTTTAAAACTGCAGAAGCACACTTTGACAAAGTGCATTTTTGAAATAAAGTTGTGAATTAAGCATTTGGTAACACATTTCTCTTCTCCAGAACAACATAAAAATGGAGTATACAGCTTTCCTTGGGTTGCGTTTGTGGTTCTATATTCATTATACTTGTATATTCATTGTTCTTGCCTATTTACTCCATAGTCTTGGCTCTGTTATCTGTTATTACATTTTCAAGACTTCATCAAGTTTATAATGGTACGTTTACTTAATTACAAACGTAATATGTACTGTAACATTCTGCTTAGTGAATGTCAGGAAATACACACAATTACTACCCTGAAAAATGTTGGGACAAAAGCATCTTTCAGCAACAGGTTGAAGATTGGACTCTCCCAAAATAGATCTAAAATTTGTCCAAAGTTTCTTTTCTGAACTTATCAGCTTGGGGGTTGAAGAAAACCATTTGAAAAGCTGCCAGTCCCTAAATTAAAATAATTCTGATCTTTAAAATCAAACAGATTTTAAAGATCAGAATTATTTTAATCAGACTTGTTTGTTGCAGGCTTCTGTTCTCCCCGTTCTCTCCCTGACATGCTTAAGGTTGAGTGCCTGCTGAGAGGAAAAATAAGATTTTGATGAAATCCTGTTTACTTAATTTGCTTCCCCGCATTTTAAACTTGTTCTGCTGTCAGTGTTGTGCATATTTTATCATGTTGTAGAAAAGCCCAAGTGATTTGCTTGCGACAGTCTTGCAGTGTTGTGTGTGCTGTTTGCAGAAGCTCTTGACGACATGTGTCACCTGCGTCTTTCCTGCCTTATCAGATCAAATGTCATGACATTAAGACACAACTGAAGTGAACATGATGGGAGACTGATCACAGGTTCTAAATAAAACAAATTAAATAAATGCATCTCGTTCTACATACATTCAGGCGACACTGCTCAGCTTTCATGCCTTCTTTTCCCTGTTTAGCACATTTAGCTCGATGAGAGATTTGCCATTACTGTAAAATACCAGAAAAAGGAATACAGATGGATAGAACAAAAGGCTAAAGCTGAAAACCTTTGTACTTTTTTAACATTTGGCATAAAGTGAAAAGTTTAATAATGAAAAATATGTGAAACTGTTATTTATTTAATAAAAATGCAGAGACAATACGAGATAAGTGCTCCCTCACTCCTTTAATTAGGAATAAGGTGGGTAACTAGCTGAGGATGTAATTAAGTTTATCATGACAGTATAATTAGCTCCTGCAGTATTACCACTGAGTGGTTTGAATGCTTCTTTAAAGTTCTGGGAAATCAGGAAAGGAAAATCAAATCAAACATCTGTGGGGTTTCCATGTAAGAAAGAAAGAAATGTTCTGTTGGATTACTAATGGCCCCATGTTGCTTCAGAAAAAGTAATCAGAGGGTTTTTGTTCATCAAACAAAAAAATAAACTCATTATAGACAGTTTTCTGAAACTCTGATGGCTTAAACACAGAAAATTGAGATGTTTCAGACAGCACAAAAGAAATTGTTTTCATTATGAATAAATAAGCATTTCCTAGGACACATTCAGTTTGAATTTGTGAGTCTGACAGTTTAAGAATATCTGTGTGATTCTGGTCTTGATGCATTTTACTCTGTAACAGACGTATCCACAACAAGCTTACACTGACTGATGATCTAAACCAGGTGATATAAAGTAATTTTCCTTTTTTCAGAGAGAAAAGCTATTTTTGCTGTTTTAATGTTTGAAGAGTTAACAAACTTGCAACACAAAAATAAAACATGTTTTGTGGAAGGTAAGAACAAAAAATACTCAAGGATTAGCACAAGGAATAGATGAGTTTATTCAGATTTAATGGTTTGGTTTTTCTTATAATAAAAATCTGGGATTGGCTTTAATTATGAGAATAATTGTAAAATTTAACAAACTAAATAAATCTTACCTGTAAAATGCTAATTTATGTTTGGTTCACACTTCTTGGTGTACACATTTAGCTGCAACTCAAAGTAGTTCAAGTGATCCAAGAGCTTTCATATAGTCATTACCTGGGTACCTGGGATAAGTTTAATCTATATTTAGTCTGTGATCTACCCGACAAGTAAAATACTACTTACATTTTGTATCTCTCTTATATATATATATATATATATATATATATATATATATATATATATATATATATATATATATATATATATATATATATATATATATTAATATATATATATATATATATATAAACATCTCTATCAGTTGTATGAACCAAAAAAAATAATTCTTTGCTGACAGATCAGAATGTGTGAGACAGGTTATGTGGGTCATTCCTGCTGGTGATGTTTACAGTTTAGCTACTACAGTTTAGTTAAGTGTTGTCTTGCTGATAACAAAAAAATCTAATTTTGTGCAAGTGACATTTTTAGGTTTGTAAAAATTTGATTTTAATCTGACAGTTGTTGCTTCAGCTGTTAAAAGTTATTTTGACATGTGCAGCATTCCCCGTGTGATTCTACACTGTGCATTAACCAGTAAATGTAAAAAAAAAAGAAAGAAAAAAAAAGAAAGGAAACAGTGTTTTGTCACTTTAGTCTTTATTGTTTTTCCCCCCACTGTGGCAGCAGTTAGCTTTTATCATTACTGGAGACTATTTTCTAATGCTTTCTGTCTATCACAAGAACATTTTTGTGATTTCTCCAATTCTAAAAAGTTGCAAGTAGTATTAATTTAGATTTTCATGCAAAGTCTTACGCATAAAACATAAAGTGAAGCTCTTTGTTGTAATTTGTGACTCATAGCTTGTTTTTCAGCTTTCAAACGTCACTATTTTTAAGCCAGACACTTGAAGCACTCTTTATTGCCAATGATGCTGTGAAAACCACTGCAATCAGTAGTCAGTCAGTAACTTTTGAAGAATACTTGTTATGGTAATTTTGTTAATATAATTATCAAATCTTTATATAGATACAATAGTCTCACTAATGGGCTTAACACACAAGGAGCGCCATCGCTCCCACTCCATTTATTTCCTATGGAACTTATGCGATGCGGCGACAATCGCTTGCCGTCCTCCAGCTAAGCGACTGGTAACATTTGTGAGTGGGAAATTTTAAGCTTTTACACGTGAACATGCAAAAAATTTTCAGCAGTTTTTGGTTTTTAATAGATTTGTTAGAAAACACACCAGTTTTTGTTTGTTTTTAAGCTTTTGTTATTAAGACAATTCTATTAAAATATGTGCAACTTCAAATGCTGGTTCTGACTTTCATCTCCTTAGGCTCTGCTCTAAAATGGTAATAATCATAATGGTAATAATCATAATAAATTTTAAAATACAAATGTTCTATGTTATTATATACAAGTAATATGGAAATATTTGCTCAAGAAAAAAAATGGACATTTCTCCAGCCTCCCCTCCATGAGCCAAATATGTTATTGAGTAGTGAAAATGGTACCTAAGCTACAGGTTATACTTCAACAAAGTCATGCATCTTTTCACATGCAGTTTTTCACTAAAGCGACTGTAAACTTCTTTGAACATGAAAAATGATAAACGCAAAAGTAAGGTATGAGAATGTATCACACTCTCAGCCTATTACATCTGCCTAATTCAAAATATTTTACTCTGAACAGCAAAGTAAAACTTGTAAAACTTGTAGATTGTCTGTCAATCTACAATACTTTGCAGAAGTTCTGCAGACTTTGAGGATCTTTGGTTTTAATGAGCTCCCTCCTCTTCAATCTTCCTCAGGAAAACAAAACTTGCCATGATAACATTGTTCTGTTTCCTTTACAAAGTGTTTTAAGTGTTTTCCTCAAACAAAACAGGACAAAAAAAGGTCTTATTCTAAGAGCACTTTATAGGACGAGTCTTAGTTCTGAATTACACGGCCCGTTGTTGCATTTTATTCATTGTACTTTATTCTCATTTTAATCCCACTTAAAATATATTGTCTTTGGGAATTTTTCTCCTTGATAGGTAAAACGGTTATCTTGTGTGGAAGAATACAGTATGCACCATTGTTGATACTAAAGTAGTTAAACACCTTTTCAGGATTTGAATTTCTCTTGTTGCAACTGTTTTCAAAACATTAATAATGAGAAGTTGTTTTGGAAGTAAAGGAAACATACTGAGAAATTCTGTGTTATTGTTCATTTCCATGTGGGGGGCACCACATACCATTTGTGCTCTGGGGCCCCTAATGTCTAGCACCGCCTCTGATCTTACCGAGGCGTTTGTGCAGCAGCAGGTTCCCTGTTGGAGGCGCTAATGCCAGCTGAGTCCAACCTTCGTTTTCTTGTGAAGTGAAGGACTGTTCAGATTTATCATTCAGCTCTGCTCCCCTTCAGGTCCTCTTTGCGCCCTTTTGGAAGCAACAGCTGTGGTCGTTTTCCCTCCACTTTTCCTCTCGTGTGAAGCGCACATATACTTGAATTTACAGCAAGCGCTGTACACCCAAGCAATGGGTTTCATATGAGGCAATTTTAAAAAAAAGAAGCAATAAATAGTCTACAAACTGTAAACTGTGGAGGGGTCGGCGGGAATCCTCCTCTTTCTTGTTGGCTCCATCCTTTAGGGCTCCTCCCCTTTCTTGTTGGCTCCATCCTTTAGGGCTCCTCCCCTAAACGAAGCAAGCCTCAATACGCGGCGTACAGAAACACCCCTCCACTACACAACGTACACTTCATAACATCCCTATCATTCACCCGTTTTAAAATAAACTTGTTAAACAATATTCTGTTTTCGTCTGGATATCAGGTTCACCACGTACACGCGTTCCATATAAAATAAGCAATTAATAAGCGATAAGTCACTTTAATAAAGTAATAAACCCAAATATACTCGGTTGCATACTCGGTTGCAATTTAATTTCAGTTAAAATAATTTCCCAATTCTAGTCTCAGTAAAGTCTATACATTTATAGCTCGTTTCACCTTGTACTGATGGCCAGGGAAAAGCGATACCTTTTCAGTCTCTGACCTAAGGACTGAGAGGACTTGACAGAAAAAGGAAAACTGTTCCACAGTCCAGGGCTTCCATAGAAAAGGCTCTATCATCTCTGGGCTTTAGCCTGGCTTTAGGTACATCCAACAGGAGCTGGTTGGCAGACCTTGGGGCTGTGGGTGGAGTGTATGGCTGCAACAGCTCACTTAGATTAGGATGGGGCCCATAGAGTTTAAACTGTTGAAAACAATCGATAAAACCTTAAATTTTACCCGAAAGCCGACAGGAAGCCAGTGAAGGGTGAACAAAACACGGGTGATAGATCCATGCCTTTTTGTTCTAGTCAGCAGGCGGGCTGCAGCGTTTTGGACGCCCTGTAGACGCTGCAGGGATCCCTGATCCAAGCCTGTATTCAAAGGGTTCCACCAGGGGGGAGACAAACTGAAAAGGAAATGCTACATTTGTCAAAATGTATTCTTTTTTATCTTCTATGTCAAGAAGTATGTGTTGATGAAGTTTAAAAAAACTGAAATAAACAGGACTGTTTGGGGCAAAAGTTGCTTTAAAAAACTTACTTTGCTGCTCTGTCATTTTTTAGGAAATCGAGCTGAACAAAGAAATGTTGCTGCTCTATTTGCTTTGTACAAGAACACCAAATATTGAAGCAGCTGAGGCCAATTATAGCTTGTTTTCTGGATTTTCCTCTTCAGAGATGTGACTTTTCTCCTCTTGTCTGACCCCTGCTGTGATGAGACACTGCAGCCACTTCGCTTCGTCTCTGTGGGTGCAGAATATGAGCATTTATGACTACTCTGACACCCTCTTTGCAAGCTTTAATTGCCTTTTCCATTACCATGTTAGGAAAATAATAACTTCACGCTTTATTTTTCTCACTTGTGCATCATCTGCACACATCACGCTGTCATGGTTGTGTTGTGGGTGAATGTCAGTGGTTGTGTATTTGAGTTCACAGGATGCCTGTTTGTGACGGTGGCAGCATGGGGCGCTCAAATGTCACTGCTCTGATGAAAGTGCTTCCCCTTGGCAGAATGCGTGTTTGATGTCCCCCAGAGAGAGCAAACTGACAGATCTGTATTTGCGATTATATGAATGAGTTTGCCCGTGTGCCGATTCGCAAAGCAGCAGTTTGATTTTAAATGTCGTGCCGGTATCGTATACTCTCCGTAACTCGGGTGAATCTAATAGACAGTTTGTTGGCAATTTGACAGTTTAACTGTTTAAGTTTGTCTTCTTTAAGCTGTAATCGTAAAGAGTTTCACTTTATGAGAACAGTTACTATATTACAAATGCAAAAATTCAAAACGCATTACTGACTTGAGATTTTCAATGTTTTGTCCAGGAACGAATGTAACAATCTCCCTCTGATTTATAATGGACATGACAGGACTTTGAGAATTGGGTCATATTTTACACTAAAATGAAATGTCCAATACATACAAAATACCCTGTTGGAGGAGAAAAAACACATCTGTGTCATAGTTGCACCATTTAGGAAGAATTTATGCCATTTTCTTCCCATGCATAAACTCTGCAGATGCACTTGCTAGACGGGAATGATTCTGCATATTTTTGGAGATGTCGTTTCAACTATCTTGTGTTTTAGAGTTACTTTGATTCCATCCATCATTGTCGTCTTCTTATTGTGTCTCGGGTCCAGGAGAGATCCACAGACATCATCCAGCCCATTCTGCGGGATCCCAAGGCATTCTTAGGCCAGATGAGATATATAGTCCCTTCACAAACATCTGGATCTTGCCCTGGTCTCGTCCCTGTGGGACGTACCCACAAAACTTGAAAAAAGTGGCCCCCATGATGCCACGTGGCATCCTGATCAGAACCCCAAACCAAATCAACTGACAAAGCATTCGTTTTACTTCAAGCTCCTTACCATAGCTCTTGGCTGCTTCCGGCCATCTTTTGGATGAAGCTCCTACTTCAATTCCAGCTTTTTTAAATTGTCTACAAATCAGATTTTGGCTTTGTTCTGTGAATTGCTACTGAGATTGTCAGCATGGATTATCCTTACAATCAATATTAACTAAATATATTTTCATTGCTCATTTGAGGTGGTTTTAAAATATGATTGTCAGCATTGTCTACATTTCTTTGTCAGCAGTTGTCTTCAATATATCTGTTTCTTCAGTTCCCTTATTTTTAACTGCAATCTTTTAGACTCCACTTGTCTATGATTGATGGAGCGTTCGATGAGCAGCAAACTTAAAAATTTTTTTTCCGCATTCAAACCAGCCTAAACATGCATTTCACTTTGTGCTTATTTCCCTGTAAGACACAAGACTGTAGTGCAGACTTGTGTGTGTGGCCATTTCTAAGACTCAGTATGTTGCACACTGTCTAATTACTTTTTAATAAAGTCTAAATTGCATTGAGAATAGCTCCCCTCAATTTGAATTCAGCATTAGAGAACAGAACTGTTCCCAATTAGCAGTTTAGAAAAGAACTACGTAATTAACATATAAGTCCAAGAGCGATCAAATAACCTTTGAACCTGGCTGAGTTTTGATTTTAAACAGATAATTGAACCTTCATGATGGAATAATTCAACTAACTTGAATATTCTCAGTTTTTTGCTAACAAGTGGCACAATGTGCAAAGCCTTTCACTGATGAAGATTTTTACATTTTTTATTTCAGATGATAAAAACCCCCAAAAGATAACATTGTAAAAAATAAAACAATGAGAAAGTATGTGGTAGAAACCTATAAGATGAGCTTGCACAACAGACTGTTGGATTCAAATTCACGTTATTTTGTATTTTTAGGGGAAAGTGAAGGTTGGCTGTTTATTTTAAGGTTCTATCATATTTCATTTAGGTGTTTGAAAAGATTATTGCATCAAATAGGTTGTGCAGCTCTACTATATGGCATGCTGATGATTCGATCAAAAATGTGCAGGCTGAGATTTGTGCCAGTACTGTTTTTAGACTTTGCATAAACTCAGCTGGCGGCTGCCACTTGTACTGTGAGGCTCAGTAACAGATCTGATTGATCTTTACAACGCTTTCCTCCCCAGCGTGACACTGCTACCCATCTCCATCACGTAATGATTAATAATGTAGTTGTTAGAGCCATGATCTCTCATTACTGTATGTATGCATGCATATGCATGCAAACAGAGCAGCGGAGATTTTAATAGCAAATTAATCCGTGGATAATTGCTCGAGCTGTCAGGGTCATTAGTAGTCCTCCAGCCTGCCTCTTTAATGACTCACAAAAACCACGCCTGTATTACGATAATCTCTGTTTCTCAGCATGTATCAACTTCACTTTATTGGATGTTTAATTAGATAGATCTTTGAAGTACCCATATGTGAAGAGAAGGCTAAAACTGCTTGCTTATTATACAGAACTCAAAATCACCTGTAGGGTGGCTTGTTTGGTACTTTGCCTGGTCTGCTAATTTCTATGTCTTTCTTGTATATTTAACATCTAATTGGGTATTAAAATTATTCATTTAACCAAAGTTTTGAATAATTAATCAGAGTTAAAATGAGTACATTAATAAATAATACAAGTTTAATTTAGTTGCAGCCTTATGTTTGATCTCAATACAATAAGGGTTCCTTGATTTTAGAGAAATGTGTAACATCCACCTAAATAAAAAGAAAAAAACTAGCATAAATCTTATTTTAACAGAAATTAAAAAAATAGAATTGCTATAAGCAAGAACATATTTGTGGATTCTACACAATGACTCTATTAATAATGAAAAATATTCAGTTCTAGCTTTGCAGTATACTACTTTTTTTTTTTAGCTTACACGTCCTCTATATATGTAGAGTGTCATTCTGTCTACAGTATCATGGAGTTGTGCTCTAAAGTACGCATCTCTGAATCTAGCCTTGGAGCCAGCCTCCTATGAATATTTCCTGTTGTGTTCAAAAGTATTCATAAGTATTCACCCCACTTGGCATTTTTCCTGTTTTATCACCCACAACTTGGAATTAAAATGGATTGTTAGAGTTTGCACCGTTTCATCTACAGAACTTAACTACATCTACAGTACATGTAGGCATGTAAGTGACGCAGTACCCTGTGAGTCAATCAATTTCTCTAACCCCCTTTTTCCCTTTCTCAAGCTGATTCTGTGTGAGAAAGAGAAAAACAAAGTTGTGGGTTGTGAAAATGAAATTTGATATGCTCAGATTGAGCAATTTTAAGTTAATTTCTCATCCAGTAGACTGGTAACTTGCATTTTTGAGCATTCAGGGGTGTCGAATAATGTCTGTAATACCTCCAGCATATTTTTCCTGCAAAGAGGTTTGAAAAGTCAAGGTAGCTTTTATTTAAAAAAAGGCTATATGACATTATTAAAATGGTAAATGGCTTGTACTTGTATAGCGCTTTATCTAGTCCAACAACCCAAAAGCTTTTACATCAGAATCAGTCAATCCCCCATTTACACACACATTCACACCCTGATGGCGGTGAGCTATGTTGGTAGCCACAGCTGCCCTGGGGCTGACTGACAGAGGCGAGGCTGCCATACAACGGTGCCACTGGACCCTCTGACTGGAGATGCACCGATCCGAAACCTGGATCGGATATCGGCTAAAATATTGACTAATTAGCTGGATCGGATAGCAGATGAATGACACCAATCCAGCATTCTGATCCAGTCATACTGTTTCTTTATTAATATCAAACACAGCAATACAGTTAGAGTGATCTAGACACTAGGAGTTGGTAAAATAATTGAAAAATCGATGCATCACAATGACTCCACTCCCAATTCATAATCAATGTGGGAGCTTCTCTGAGTCGATTAACCTCCTGACCAGTTGGTGGTGGTGGTTATAATGGGGGGTGGGGGTGTCACTGTGCATTTGATTACTGTTGTAAGCACCTTAGTAGGGAGGCTGAATAAGATGGCACAAAACAGTCAATGGCGAGCAGAGCAGTAGCAAAAAGCCAGTTCTGTCAAACTTTAAGGTTGATGTTTGGGCTCATTTTGGATTCCCGTGTAAATCCGGATCTCAAGAAATCAACAAAAGCAAAGTGGTTTGTAAGCTGTGCTAGACAGAATTAAAGTACTGCAGTAACACGACAAATTTACGCAATCATTTAATCAGACATCATGTGGATGCTCTACAACAACCCGTGGCTAAACCTGTTGACTCCAAACAAACGCAAATCGACAAATCATTTACCTCTAAACTGGCGCCAAGCTCTGCCCACCCACAGAAAATCAGTCTGTAGCCATGGTCATTTGCAAGGACCTATGACCTTAGAGTGTTATTAAAACCAGGGTTTCAAGAATATGTTAAACACTGAACCACGCTAGGCAATACCAACACATAAATACGATAAAAGTTGCCGTACCGACACTATACACAGAGGTGAAGATATCCATTTTGAAGATGTTACAGTCGGCAGATAGTCACTCTTACGTGTGACGGGTGGACCTTGAGAGCGACTGACCCCTGATTAGGTGTATTGTTTCTACAGAACAGTTTCCTGACATTCTCTTTTATGCACATTGTGCAAAGCATTTCTTGATAATGTGCCAAATGTAATGTTTATCTGCTCAGAAATATGAGGTCACATTTTTATGTTTACATTGGCATGAAAATAAGTATTTTCAAATCAGCAAGAAAATACAACAGGAATTTTTGTTATCTACTTTTTACTAAATAAAAATCTAAACCTTTAACCCCTAGTTCCAACGGCGGTTGGAACTAGGGGTCGCTGAGCACGCACAGCAACTAGTGATGAGCAAACACAGAGCAAGATTGAGCAAGCGCCGGCCCGAGGACAAGACACTTCAACAACACCTGAGATGGGTGAAGCAGGGGATTAAACCGGCAACCTGCCAATTGCAGGACAAACTCCCTAACTCTTGCGCTACTGTCACCCCTAAAAAAATAATAATAGGCAAAGTTTTCTTCATGGCATTCATTCATTCAGATAAGCATAAACTAATTATAAGTTGCAACCTTATAAATGTGAATGCATTTATTTAGTTTTATTTGACATGTATAGTTCTACATCCTTCTTCCATTATTTTCTGTTACACACAACACATCTGTGTAGCTGTTTTTTAAGTGGTTATCTTGTCTGTAAATGAGAGCAAAAGCAACCAGATCATAGTTCTGCAGCAGTAAAGTGGAATTTTTAAAGGTATTCATTATTTATCCTGTTCATCAATACTGAACATCCCTGACATAATACAAAAATAGTAGCAATATCTCAAGTACTATGCAATCCAAAAATTTTAATCATAAATGCAAAGTATGTAAAATGCAATAATGGGTCTGAGCTCCGCGGAAAAGCAGAGTGGTTGTTAGACTTTGTTATGCCATAAGCTGGTTGAATATGCTTATTATTATTATTATTAATTATAATTTGGTATTATAATTTAAATAATAAATCATTCAACTCAAATTTCCGCTATAACAAATATAGTTCAAATGGTGGTGATGTTAGCTATAAGCTTGTAAGTATTTATACCACTAATGCATTAGTTAATTTGCTGTTATGAACTCATTTATGCTGGAATAAATGATCAGGTCAGACTGTTAGCCGACGAGGTTATCCAGCAGGCTGTGAGAACCCCAATGTAACTGCAATTAGAGTTTAAATCCTTATTCCTTATCACCATCCAATGATATTGTCTCTGTATTAATATCAGATGTTAACTCCAAAGGAAGTTAGCTCTGAATTCTGAATACCCGGGCAACTGTGAATTGGACTGAACACAAAACAATGTCTATTCCGCAGTCGTTGGTTTTATTGATCCAAAAGCAATTCCCTGTTACAGTAATTCTCTGATTCAACAACTTTGGAATTCTTACCCATTACTAAACTAAAACATGCAAAATATATATATGGAAATAAAGAACAGAACAAAAATAAACAATGGATTAAAATGAGCGGTTAGCAGATCTTAACTTAACTCACAGTTCAGATACACGTCACCCTCCCAAGATGGCTGCTACGATGACGTATGAGGGGAGGTCCTAATGACGTAACCACGCTTACGCTGATGGGATAATGCCTCGCTTCGAGAGGGCGCAGCTAACTGGGAGTTTAAAGCAAAGCCCGCGACTTGAGCTCGGACAAAGAGATTAAATTGATAAGAAGAAGCGAAAAGAGAGAGGGGGGAAAGCAGGGAAGGAGATGGAAAGAAATGAAGCAGTAACCCACGGCGGGGTTCTTGATGGATCACAAATCAACACAGCAAAATCAATTGTAAAATGCATGCACATACAAAGAAAATGTTCAGCAAAATAATTCCAACTTCGTCGTGGAATAAAAGCATTAACCAACACCTACAAAGTTCTAACGCCTGCCCAGGCACTTCTAAACACCCTGTTGGTGAGACAGAAATAAAAGGGGAGACCCCGTTACTTTGAGGTGCCTCGGGGCTGGTCCGGAGCGCTCCGAGTAGTGCGGCTTTCTGGACGCGCCTTGACGAGCGCAGTTGTCCGCAGGCTGCAGCGGGACGGGGAAGAAGCTCCTTCGTTTCTTCCTCCGGGTTCACAGTCGCTTTGTTGGCCAGACAAAGCGGGGTCCTCTTCGATCACTGGGAGATACGGCGTCTCTCAGTCTTTTGATCAGAGGGAATTTAAAAGTACTTATTTTAGTCGACCTCCTGTTATACAAAGCAGGGAATAACCGTTGCGTCGAAAAATCTCGGTCCAGCGAGCAATCGAACACGTGGCGTGGGATTACCCCAACGGAGACAGCTGTGTGTGTCTTCTCGGGTTGGCTAAACCCAGGGAAGAAGGAAGATTGTCGTGTGTGATCGGCTTTTATAGCCATCACCATAGCAACCTTATCTTGATCAGCGGCCATTTTGCCGTGTTGCGTGATGGGAGTTGGTGGCCATTTTGACCACATGAGTTGGTGGCCATTTTGACCACATTGCATCATGGGTAACGCAGTCCGTTACGTCCCGAATTGATGCAGTTTTTGTCACGTATGAACTGGCACAACAACTTTTTGTCCGGTATAAGGCTGTGTATACCAATCAGTTCTCAACATCTGAGCATAGTATTTTTCTTTCAATTAAATAATCCAATTTCTAACATATTGGAAAGCTACTTGCACCTGTCTATTTAAAAACCTGAAACAATCTTATTGTCAGTTTTACGGCTTTGGTAGAATTCAATCACTTTAATATCTTAATACAGAGCCATGACACTACGCCATCATTGCAAAAACACATGTTTTACTAGAATTTTATAACATAAGCTTGGGTTATTTTCTGACCTGCCTGGACTGCAAACAAACCAGAGCTGTTAAACAAATCCAAGAGTCCCAATGCATTGCTGGCTCTCTGTAAGCACAGTGTCAAGATGGCTGGATTTGAGTTTCTCCTGGGTATTGATGATACTGTTGAATCGGTAGTGCACTCGCTGTTTTGTGTCTCCCGCTTGCCTGCTGGAGTATTTAAATTCCTCCCCAAGATCTCAGGGGCCCAGCTGTAGGAGAAGAAGAGATACATGTCTTCTATTTTGAAAGGACTGTGTTGTTTGAGTTTTATTTAAATACATCTTTTTAAGGGGGGAGGGGGGTCTTATGGGGGTTAGAATGTACAGAGAAGAAAATCCCACTCTGGAGAACATGATCTAACAAACATGGCTCACTGTAGAGCAGTTTTTATGATTCTATCAAGCTAAAAGATAAAGCATCCTACACAGCTGTGCTGAAGAAGAGTTCTTTTTAGCGAGTTACCTTTAAATCCATAACAAATATTGCCATTTGCACCAGACAGCCTTATTTCCACTGACTCTATATTGACTGTTGGTTTTTAAAGTTGGTGTTGGTGCTTTGCTTGGTGTCATACAACATCAAGTGGACCATTACAAAATAAACTTTAAAATTTTAAGGCAAGGCAAATGTATTTGTATAGCCCATTTCAGTACAAAGACAATGCAAAGTGCTTTACATGATTAACAAATAGGAAAATAAAACAGAATAAAAGCAAGTTGGAATAAAATGTACAAACAAAAAAAACATGGGAAATAGAAGCTAAAAGCAAATATAAATAACAGTTGGACTACAAAGTTGAACTAATGATGTTTTAGTAAAACTTTTTAACTCGAACAGTCGAAGGCAATCCTAAACAAATGTGTTTTTAATTTCGATTCAAAGGAACTCAGACTTTCAGCACTTTTAGAGTTTCCTGGAAGTTTGTTCCAGATAAGTGGAGCATAGGAACTAAATGCTGCTTCTCCATGTCTGGTTCTGGTTCAACATTGAACAAATCCATTGTTCATAGTATTTAAAAATGTAGAAATGTTTGTCTTAATTGAAACATACTCCAAATGTACCAAAGTGGGACTAAAACTTGAGGTAACACCAAAGAAGGATAGCGCATTTTTCACTCGACCTTGGACCATTCTTCATTTTTTCGCTAGCAGATGCTCATAGCCGTTAGCCGCTTCCAAGTTTTAACTCCTGCTGTGCATGCTTAGTACGTCCTTCTGTTAAAAACATAAATAAACATAAAAGGCTTAATTTACTAACAAATTGAACAAAAACAAAGCAAACACCAAGAATAAAGACTAATACGGTAGCGGGACATGATATTTCATAAAAACGTATGCAAACAGAGTGAGCTACTGACGTATTAATAAAAAGTCAAATAACGTGGCTATGCACCTTAATACTGGTACTCTGAATCTGTTAAGTGGCTATTTTATTCAGTACAACTGTTTAATGCTTATTAACAAAAATCAAACATTGTCCTTTTACAAAACAGCAACTAAATTTGTTTAAGTATCTGGAAGACTTCCTGAAGTTCAGCATAAACAAATAATTAAAGGGATAAGATAGAGGATCTATGTAACTTTTAAAATATTATAATTGTTTATGCAGATGGGATAATCTGAGAGAACTGTTGATCTACTGAGATTCTTATGCTAAGCAGTCTTCCTGACATTCAGAGAATGGCCTAAAGAAGACAATTTAAGTAATCTGCATTTGTGTAGATAGATAATTTCAGGGCAGAAAGGACAGACTAGTGCAAGATCCAACAGTAGCTTATTGACCCTTCGTTAAAACCAAGGTATTCAGCATAGCATCCCCAAATGCACAACATGTCCAATTGCAATGCAGATGGGCTGCACAAGCTAAGGCTCTATTTCACAGAGCCCCCCCACCCCCCTACCCCCCCCCAAATAGGACAATTACACATTGAATAATTCCACCTGTTCTAAGTTACCTATTCAGAGGGCAAAAAAATCAGTTTTTGTCCACTGAATGTATCAATGTATCTGAATGCACCTTGTACTAATGCTTCACGTTGGTCTCTGTGGTATAATAGTACCATATATTTTCTTTCAACGCTTCGGGCCCCTTAATTGAGCATCTATCAAACACTGCAGTCTAATTGAGTGTTGTTGCCTATCATTTCCATTTCTTCATGACTACATTGCAGTCAACTTGCGATGATTACTTCCAGCAAGATAATGCACCATGTTGCAAAGCTCAAATCAGCTCAAACTGGATCTTGAACTTGGGAATGAGATTGTCATACTCAAATGACCTCAATAGTCATTGGATCCCAATTCAACACGGCGCCTTTGATGAAATGAGAGAGTTGCTGACAAATCCGCAGCAACTGCCTTTTCAAAACCAGCCATAATCTCTTTTGAATCTATGCCACAAAGAAGTGAGCAGGTTCAGGAGGTAAAAAAGGATTCCAACCCAGTCCTAGTAACAGTTTGCATATAAAGTAGAAATATCAAGGGAATTAAAATGTGCAGTATCTTTATCTTCAAGGGATGAAATACGTATAAATTCAAACTGATCAGTATGCTCCAATATGTTTGCCTTTTATCTTCCAACAAGATATTATCTACACTCTTATCTAAAAGATGAAACATACATAGATGGCCAGTGGTGCTTGATAGATATGATTTTAATAGATTAAGTGAGGTATCTTTCTTTGCTTTTCACATTGCATACTTTGATTATAGTAATACTATACTAAATATACTTGTATTCATAATTTGTGATGGATGTGGTATTATAAATTACCCCCTACTCCTGTGCACTTCCAAATTTGCCCTTTATGTCGGTTAATATTTCTCTTTAAATCGTTTGACTGCTGTTCTCTTTGTGACATCAGCTCAAACTAAAAGGTGATATTATGCACAGCTGGAAGTGAGACACAGCTGGAGGAGTCATCTTTTTTTCCTCAATTCTGTGTGTAGGTGTCTGATATATGCCGGTGTCATATCTTGCGCCTCGTCGTCTGTTTTCAGGACCTTCTTGAGTCCTAATGACAGAAAGCATGATTTTGCATGAATCTATCATTACCTCTTCTTAATATTTTGTTTTGCAATACCTTAGGTACAGGAAGCTTAAATAAACACATCTTTTGCAAACTAACTAGTAACAGTGTGCAGTCCATTAATCTTATTGTCTTGTCATAACAAAGAAGAAAGTATCCCTCCAGGTTGTCTCTTTGGCACACAGTTGTCAGCTGCCATTACTGTTTTTGGATTTAGCCCTCTGTTTCTTTCCAGGCAGTCATGGAAATTGTGGGGAGAAAAAAAGCTTTCCTTTAATAGAAACTGTCTGGAGTTTCAGCTTCTTCTGGTGAAAATCATTACCCAGAGGGAAGAGATCTATATCAATTTTAACAAACTGTCTAGCTGTAGGATTGTCTCCCCATCTTTCTATTTCCTCTCCGGTCTTCACCGATTTTCTCGGTCTAATTTAAGCAAATCAGGTTTCTCAGAAAACAGTTTAAGGTCAAATGAGCAAAAAGGATCCACACCAAGTCTCATGATCCTTTAGGTGTGTGTAATTGACTTTAACAGTTTAAATACATTTGGGAAACAGGTGGTTATGTCTTGCATTGACTGATAAGAAAACTGTTTATTTTTCTTCATTCTAAATGTCATATTATAGCTTGAACCTTGGCAGAGATGAAAGATGTCATAAAACTGGTCTTTTCCTTTGTATCTGAGAATGATCTCAGTGAGAGTTCAAAGATGTGTGCTTATTCTCAAATTTGTTATACCTGGGATAAAAGCTGATTCTTGAGCACAATGGACTGTGAAATTTCTTGTAAAAACTCAAGTCAAAGCCAATTTTACTTTTTTTGTCAGTAGTATTACAAAATAATTATTTAGGCTAATTAAATCATGGGTAGGGCATCTATCTAGCCATCCATTTTCTAACATATATATCTCTTGTGAGGTCATGAGGGGTCTATCTCCAGCTGTCAATGGGCGAGAGGCGGGGTACACCCTGGACAGGTCGTTATCCAGGTAATTTTGCTTGCATTTGGAGAAAAGGCTATGAAACAATTTCAAAGTGGTATTTTGTTTTACAGCTAAAATGTTGCTTTTATTTCCCATCTTTTACCATTTTTTTATTTGCTTAAAGGGATGGTGTGTAATGAATTTGTTTTTTAATTAGCAAAAATCAAGTACTTTTATAAATACATATTCTGGCATTGCTATTTCTGATTTCACAAGCCGAAACAACACAAACTTGTCAGCCAAACGCTGTCTTCTATATGAGGACGTGCTGCCAGTGGTGGAGGAATGTATGACAAAAAGAGGGCTTTAGCTCATTCTGTTTGCTGTTTTCTGTTGAAATGGAGGACCATCCATACTCTTTGCCCAGCGAGAACGATGAGAAAGTAATCAAGAAAAGAAAAAGTAATAATCGGGAAAAAGCAAGTCTATATCGGCGCAGCTATTATTACCATATAATGAGTTTACCAGATGGAAATAATAAAAGGGGAGCACGGGGTCAGAAATGATACTGAGGTTGCAGTTTTTCTGCTGGACAGGTAAGTCAATTTAACAGTGAGGTTTATTTTTTGCCGTTATGTTCGAATCAGCCAGTGTGGTCCAACAACTACTCTGTCCTCCCAGCAGAAAAAGGTAGTTTTGTTCATCTCTCTTTCCCTGATGCCTCCCGAAGAGTACTTTTATAGAATGTGCGTAGGGATATCGGCTGGTCTGTTCACTGTCTGTAGTACAGGTCTCTTTACTGGTGTTTATAGTTGCTTGTTTTAGACCCCAGATAAACGACTGCACGTTCAGAAATGAGCCCAAAGAAAACGCTACTTGGGGAATTTATAAGCGACTTTAGAAAAAAAACAAACTGACTGCTCATGAGTGTTATAGACACCAGTGCCAAAAACTATTTCACACGATGACCGTAGCTATTAGCTATTAGCAGTAGCCTGGTACCGAATACATGGAGGACATGTTGACATTGTCACACTTATTATACTCTGAGGCTTGCGTAGCAGCTATTGCGGCAAAGTCGTTTGTAATTAATTTAGTGTATCACTAGATGGTGTGCCAGTGTGTAAACCCTACACACTGGGGCTTTAAGTAGATGTATGATAGTGTAGCTAGTCCAAAAATAATCAGCTCTGTATGTGTTTTACATCAGCACTCTGTTGTGTGTGAAATTTATAAATAAATGTTCCTGCTGTAATAAACAAGGAAACTGATAGACAATCAGAGAAGCGGAAGAAATTTGCTGTTGCCCATGTGAAGCAACGGATTTGCTTCTGAACAGTTCAGCTTCTATTATATATGTAGAAGGAGGGAATGTACAAATGTATTTGTTTTAAAGAATAAGTCGAAATATATAACATAAAAGGGTAAGGCACAAAGCTAGATTCATCTGTGCTCATCAGGGAATGGGTTGAAATAACCCTTTTTTGAAAGAAAGTATGGAAACAGTTTGTAAATCGTCAGCTGCTGATCGACAGATAACGACAGTGGCCGTAGCTGAGGAAGCTGAATAAATGTTGGGTACAATTGAAGGTCAGAACTGACAAGAAACTACAGAACGCAAAGCAATGATAATATAATCGAAAACCTTCCAGTAATCAAGACAGTAATAGATTTTCTTTCCAACAAGTGTTTTATTCACAGATATTCTCATAGCCTTGCATTCACATATCTTTAACATTTAACCATCTTCTGGCTATAGCTCTTTTTTTTCCAGCTTAAGGATGCTTTATGGTTGCTCATTTATTCCGACTCTGTCTTCTCCATGTCACTTCAATACCAGCAAAAAGTTGATGAGGTTATATTGGGCCTAATGGGATTTTTCACATGGTTGCAGCATCATAAAAACATTCTCAGGCTATTTCCTGTCTTCACACAGTTCTCTTTCTTTGTTTTGTGAGTTTTGTAACTCTGTTGCAGAGTCAGACCTCCAACACACAGAGATGACACAAGTTGTGTTTTATTTATCAAACTGACAGCCATGACGATGTATAAACTACACCACAAAGAAGAGGTGCAAGCTGTTTCATGAGAGAGAAACCTCCCAGAAGAACTATGAGGCTGCTTTCTTTTTGTCCACAACAGAACTGAAGGTGTGTCTGCATTCTCTGAGGCTTAGCTGGATTGTCAACTTCAATGACTGTGGCCTTAATATGATCCAGCAGGGCTGCAGACACATTGGGTTCTCTGATAGTTGTGGAATTGTTCAAAGGTTCTGGTGGTACATTTCAGAAAGTGAAGCGATGCAAAAGCTCTGGGCGGAAAAACAAATTACTCTGGATGTCAGATGGAGGGCATTTTTCAGAGGCAGGATTGGTGGTGACTGTGATTTAGGGCCAAATAGCTGTAGATTGCTGACAAGTGGCGATCTTATCCAAATAGATTTCTAATTTTACATGTTTACCTACAACCTGTGTCTTTGCTTAGGTGCGGTTGATGCTCTAATCTTGTTTGTTGGAGTCATAACAAACAGGGCTGAGTAAGATCAGTCTTGTTCAGCTGCCTTTGCTCATGAGTGTTTAACAATAGGTGATAATTTTTTCTGTTGTGGATGTAACATAACTGTCCTTTCTGATAACCTTGCATGTTAGATAAGAACTGATACCTGTTTTATCTTGAAAATAATCTTTCTTTTGTACAACTAAGATTTGCTTGTTCATACAGGTGCAATTTATAATTTTATTTCAGCTGGACTTCAGTTTTCATTTCAAAAAGTCCACATTAAATAAATTCATGACACACTTAAAATGTCAGTTAATTTTGTTGCTTTGAAGGCTTTACTGATAATAAAGACCCAAAAGATAGTTTCTTGGAAAATATTTTGAATACAGATATGTCACCCTACAGGAAAGTATGTCCAAGTACTGTACAGCACAGGCAATCAGTACTGAATCAGGACTCCTTTTACATAACCTCTGAAAAAAAAAAAAAACATTTTCTTGATGGTCTTATTGACTGTGTGCTGGACAAATATAAAAACAAATAGACATGGGTTTTAGGTTGACCAAACCATGGTCAGCTTTGTTTTTCAATGCTCCCTATTTTTGCTATCTACATATTTAACATTCCTATAACTGAAAGGAAAACTTCACCACAATGTTGGCTCAAACGCATAAAATAGAATGATGTAATATCTTAATATTTTTATTAAAACCAAAAAGCAGATCCATCTTGTGACGTAGCATCTGACTCCACAGGAAAGTTAAATGGAACATTTTATTCTTTTCAGTTCTTCCTTTTCAAAATGATTCAGTTGTGGTTTGCGTAAAGTGGAACAGCTATGCTTTAGTCTGAATTGCTTGTTAATTTACCCCCACATTACACCTTCTTTTGCTCTGAGGTGCGTCTGAGAGCAGCTCATTATGGCGTTGTCTCTTTAAGGTCTAACGGAGGCATTTACCACCCTGTCGCCCCTCTAGGTCACAGTGCCCCACTCCACTCAATTTGTTAATATTTGTAGTGTGCTGTGAATGGTCTAATGAACAACCTATAACTTATCCACTTGTAGTTTCGGCATCTTTAAGCTTGGACTGAAAAATCATCTGAAATAAAACTGACAAATTTGTGAGACTAGTAAACTGGACTAGTAAGCTACTTTGACTCAATAGTTAAAAAAAATGTAATAGAAAAGAGCGGCTTGAAAAAATTACCTGAAAAGAATGTAAAGATATCTATGCAGCTTCTGGATAGACATTAAAGTTTGCTGCACTCCTAGATACTCCAAGTACACATCATGTACTTAAGGGCTAAAAAGTGGATTTTGCATGATATGTTCTGGATTTAAAGAGCACCACGTAGAGAATACAATTAATCAAGGGGATTCTACCCCTAGGACAATGGTAGGGGAAAGATTGAATAGGCGTAGAAAGCTGCTTTTCTAACATTTGTCCCATTCTCTCATTTGCATTTCCTTCAAAGCTAAAGCCACGATGAGCCATTTTCAGAAGCATAGTGAAATATGCATATTGAAAGTTAAAGGCTTTTTTTCTATTGCTGGACTCACTTGAAATCTCAACTGATCTTCCTTTACTTTTTCCACAATGAAGATGATTTTCTCACGCTCTGCCACAAAGTTGTCAACTGTGTCTCTGTCCCCTGGTGATACCCCCCAACCTGCAGAATCATGTGAGGTTTTTCTGCTGATGACAGGACTCTAAATTGCCCTGGGCGTCTGAGCCATGAAGATTGAAGAGAAACGGGGAGATCACGGTTCCCTGCAGGGCTGCTAACCAGCTACTTAGGTATGCAATGTTTCAGCTCCAAAAACTCTGCTAAAGGACTGCTAGAACTCCAGATGATTGTGAAGATATCTACCTGCGTTTTTGTGTGTAGCTGTGTGGTGCATGCTCTGTCCAGAATACCGCACAAATGCTTGTATTTATTTCACATTTAAGACATGGAAATCCAAATCTGTTATGAACGTATCAGCACCATGGACAGCGAACAATGGGATGGAAGATTACTGTCCAAACCATGTTTACGTCCCTGTTGTTACAAAGCTCAAAGGCAACCACAACAAAGAGACACAAGATGTAGAAGTCCTTAAAGATTTGTTTTTCATCCCAAATAAGTTAAAATCAAAATTCTAATGCGAAGCATGAAATTCAGTCATCACATGAAAGTCAGTCATTACAAGTGTGTAACACACACACAAACACACACACACACACACACACACACGACAATTAGAGTCTTGTGGAAGGAAATTCAATTCAATTCAATTCAATTTTATTTATATAGCGCCAAATCATGAAACATGTCATCTCAAGGCACTTTACAAAGTCAAGTTCAATCATATTATACAGATTGGGTCAGATTATACAGATTGGTCAAAAATGTCCTATATAAGGAAACCAGTTGATTGCATCAAAGTCCCGACAAGCAGCATTCACTCCTGGGGAACCGTAGAGCCACAGGAAGAGTCATCTGCATTGTACATGGCTTTGCTGCAATCCCTCATACTGAGCAAGCATGAAGCGACAGTGGGAAGAAAAACCACCCATTAACGGGAAAAAAAAACCTCCGGCAGAACCGGGCTCAGTATGAACGGTCATCTGCCTCGACCGACTGGGGTTACAGAAGACAGAACAGAGACACAACAAGAGAAACAAAAAAGCACAGAAGCACACATTGATCTAGTAATCTGTTCTACATTAGATGGTAGTAGCAGGTGAGTCGTCTTCTCTGGATGATGTCAAAGTTAACAGAACGCCAGACCAGGTGTACCTACTATGAAGAGAAAAGAGAGAGAACAGAAAGTTAAAGCAGAAATGACAACACATAATGCATAATTGAAGAACAGTAGAACTCAATATAGTGAGAAAATTAGATCCTGATATACTCCAGTAACCTAAGCCTATAGCAGTAAAACTATAAAGGTAGCTGAGAGTAACATGAGTCACTAGTTATAATTTTTGTCAAAAAGAAAAGTTTTAAGCCTAGTCTTAAAAGTAGACAGGGTGTCTGCCTCACGGACCAAAACTGGGAGTTGGTTCCACAGGAGAGGAGCCTGATAGCTAAAGGATCTGCCTCCCATTCTACTTTTAGAGACTCTAGGAACCACCAGCAGACCTGCAGTCTGAGAGCGAAGTGCTCTGTTAGGAACATACGGGGTAATCAGAGCTCTGATATATGATGGAGCTTGATTATTAAGGGCTTTATACGTTAGAAGAAGAATTTTAAATTCTATTCTTGATTTAACAGGAAGCCAATGAAGGGAAGCTAAAATTGGAGAAATATGATCCCTCTTGTTGATTTTCATCAGAACTCTTGCTGCAGCATTTTGGATCAGCTGAAGGCTTTGAACTGCATTTTGTGGACTTCCTGATAGTAAAGAATTACAATAGTCCAGCCTTGAAGTAACAAATGCATGGACCAGTTTTTCAGCATCACTCCTGGACAGAATGTTTCTAATTTTGGCGATATTCCGGAGGTGAAAAAAGGAAACTCTGGAAACCTGTTTAATATGGGATTTAAATGACATGTCTTGGTCAAAAATAACACCAAGATTTTTTACTTTATTACCAGAGGCCAGGTTAATGCCACCCAGATTAAGTGATTGGTTAAGAAGTTTATTTTTTGAGGACTCTGGCCCAAAGATTAAAACTTCGGTCTTGTCAGAATTTAGATGCAGGAAATTTAAAGTCATCCAGCTTTTGATGTCATCAAGACATGACTGCAGTCGAAGTAATTGATTGGATTCATCAGGATTTATGGATAAATATAGCTGAGTATCATCAGCATAACAGTGGAAATTAATCCCATGCTGTCTGATAATTTTGCCAATCGGAAGCATATATATAGTAAAGAGAATTGGTCCAAGGACTGAACCCTGTGGTACTCCACAGGTGACCCTAGAGTTTGAGGAAGATTTATTATTAACATGAACAAATTGGAATCTGTCTGACAGATAAGATTTAAACCAGCCTAATGCTTTCCCCTTAATCCCTACAGTATGTTCAAGTCTTTGTAGGAGAATATTGTGATCAACTGTATCAAACGCAGCACTGAGATCTAACAGGACAAGTATAGACACAAGTCCATTATCTGAGGCCATGAGAATATCATTAGTGACCTTCACCAGAGCTGTTTCAGTGCTATGATGAGCTCTGAAGCCTGACTGAAACTCCTCAAGTAGGTCATTACTTTGTAAATGTTCACAAAGTTGATTAGCAACTACTTTCTCAAGAATTTTAGATAAGAAAAGAAGATTAGATATAGGTCTGTAATTTACTAACTCATCTTGATCAAGAGAAGGTTTCTTAAGTAAAGGTTTAATAACAGCTACTTTCAAAACCTGTGGTACATATCCATTTACTAAGGATAGATTAATCATGTCTAAAATAGTGCCACTGATCAAAGGGAATATCTCCTTAAACAACTTGGTTGGGATTGGGTCTAACATACAGGTAGAAGGTTTAGATAAAGCTAAAATTTTAGATAGCTCAGAAAGCTCTACTGCTTCTAAACAGTTCAAACACTGCGCAGATTCTAAAGATTCCTCCAATGCTGCCTCACTTACTGAGGACGAGGTAATCATGTTTGGGAGGATGCCAATTATTTTATTTTTAATGGCATCAATTTTATTTATGAAGAATCCCATAAAATCATTACTACTAAGAGCTAAGGGAATGGATGGATCAACAGAGCTGTGGCTCTGGGTAAGTTTGGCAACTGTACTAAAGAGAAATCTAGGATTATTTTTATTCTCTTCAATTAATGATGAAAAATATGCTACTCTAACTCTGCGGAGGGTCTTGTTATACAACAATAGTCTGTCCCTCCAGATTAAGTAGGATTCCTCTTGGTGTGTAGAGCGCCATTTTCTCTCCAATTTCCTAACATTGTGCTTCAAGGAACGCAGCTCTGAATTAAACCAAGGAGCCAGCTTCCTGTGAATAATCACCTTCTTTTTCAAGGGAGCTACATTGTCTAATGCAGAACGCAATGAGGAAGTCACATTGTTAGCAAAGGTATCGATTTGTGAATGGGAAGAAACAGCAATGCTGCCATCTACAGGGCATTTCTGCAATACTGAGGATATTAAGAAGGGGACAGACTCTTTAAGTTTTGATACAGCATTATCCGATAAAAATCTACTATAATGGAACCCTCTTTTGGGGGTGGAGAATTCAGTTAGATTAAACTCAAATGTTATTAAAAAATGATCAGACAGGACAGGGTTGTGAGAGAATACTGTTAATTCTTCACAATCAATGCCATATGTCAGAACAAGGTCTAAAGTATGGAGCCGAGAGTGCGTCGGTTCATGCACATTTTGAGCAAAACCAATTGAATCTAGGATAGTTTTAAAGGCTACACTAAGGTTATCACATTCAGTGTCAACATGGATGTTAAAATCACCCACTATAATAACCTTATCAGTATTTAACACCAAATCAGATAAGAAATCTGACAACTCATCCAAAAACTGAGTGTAAGGGCCTGGTGGACAATACAAAACAACAAACAGAAGAGGTTTTATTGCTTTGCAGTTTGGATGAGGGAAACTGAGGGTTAAATGTTCAAAAGAACTGTAATTATTAGTTGGCCTGGGACTAATTAATAAATCAGACTGAAAGATAGTTGCCACTCCTCCTCCTCTTCCCACAGATCTGGGAATGTGGAAATTTGAATAACTGGAGGGGGTTGACTCATTTATACTAACGTAGTCCTCTTGTATGCAAAACAATTGAACTGTTTTCTACCCTAAAACCAGTTATTAGCTATCTTTTTCTTCCAGGGACTAGCAATTGTAGCACCAGTGCACGGTGTAACCAATACATTTCACCTGGAATACATTTGATCAGCATTGCAAAACCCCTGTGCACTCAGCTACCTGAAGGCACACAATCTTAACAACCTCAGCAGATATGCCCTCAAGCCTTACCATACAACAAAACATCAATTTCATACTTTTACTTGTTTTGAAGTAATTTTTGATTCAGAATACACACAAATGTTGGTCCCAAAGTGAGATCCAGACACCTAAACTGCAAAGAGTTTTACCTCTTGCAGTTCGTGCTAAAAAGTCTTGTAATTATAGAAGCAGCTCCCAATGATTCAATTTGGTTTTTGTTCACATAGAGACCACAAATTTCTCCCAGAACCAATTTTCTCCTTTGCATGCTGGAGGTACTTTCCCAGTAGTTACATTGTTTTGTATATTTCTTTCTCCTCACATCTCCCTCTACCTCGCACCTATGAATACTTCTTGAAATATTGAATGAATGCAAGCAAGGTTGCAATTTGGACCACAGCAAAGATTTAGTTGCAGGCTATTTCGGACAAGCCTGTGATCTTCCAGTCTGATATGGGTAATTTTCTCTAATCTGTAAAGTTAGAATAACATCTAAAAATCAAACCTAAGTTTTATTGCCTTAAAGGCCCCTTTTCCCAATTGCATCTAGGCAACTTTAAAAGATGTTCCAAGCCAATGACATTAGGGACTACACAAAATAATATTGTACAGTGAACTCGAAAAGGCATGAACAGATATTTAACCCTAAAAATGTTATCATGTTGTTGTGTACCTGCTTTATGGTTTGTTTGTATTATTTTGTTGTATTTATTTGGACTTTTCATAGTTAGGTGTGTCATTGCTTCGGAAAATCAGTTGTGTAATTTCAGTACACCCATTGCTTTAGCTCTTTGGTTTTTGTACAAAATTCAAGCAAAACAGCCAAAAACATTTCTACGTTTTTCTCACGATACATCTATAAATCCATGTATTCCTGGATCAGGGCTTCTGTGTTCTTTTTGTGTCCCTGATTTGTCTCCTCAAACCCCCAGTCGGCCATGGCAGATGCCGTTCACAGAGTCTGTTTCTGCTGGAGGTACCTTCCTGTTAAAGGGAAGAATGTGACAAATTGTATCAATTGTATGATATTATTTGTCAGAAGGGATGAGGAGCGTTTTGACTGCCAGGCTTCTTCCCATTCTGCTCACCAGTTTATCAGTTTGTTCCACATTAGTACACTGTCCAGTACAATTCCATTTTAGCTTCTTTTACTTGTTCATGTGCTGAAGTTTAACATTTTTAAATAGTGCTCTATTTCAATGTTTGGGATATTGTTTCATAATCTAACCCTATTTTAAACTCCTTTTTAAAAATGTTTTAGTCCTAATAATGAAGACTACTATTGACTACTATTGTCTAGCAAACCTTTAAAGCAGTGATCTCAAATTGCAGTCCTGGAGGACCGGTGTCCTGCTACTCTTAGATGCGTTTCTGCTTCAACATACCCAACTTCAATAAGAGCTCATTCACAGAGCCCTGCAGAGCTTGACTGGATGGTAGTGAGGCACTTTATTCATTTGATTCAGGTGTGTAGGGCACGAGACACATCTAGGAGTTGCAGGAGACTGGACCGTGTTTGAGTGTAAGACCATTGCTTTACACCCTTCATAGAAAAACTGTATTTATTCCGAGATCAAATAACACACAGGTCAACTCTGTTAATGACTGAGTGACTTCTGAAGACAGCAGGTTCATGTGATTTTATTTGCAGGGTATTAGAGTAAAAGAGCTGAATACATACACAGACCACCTTTTTAAGCTTCTTATTTATACAGGATTTTAAAACCATTCATATCTCTTCCTCTTACATTTTTGCTACTAGGTGTTATCACATAAAATGCTAATAGGCTTATGCTTGTGATGTGAAAAAATGTGGAGAGAAATTCAAGAGCTATGGATACTTTTTCAGGGTGTTTCACATCATTTAAAGTTGACCATATCAAAAAAAATATATCATAAAAACCGTAGCAGTTAATTGCTGTAAAACAGATTAAATGGTTTAGAGCAGGTCTCAGTTTTATTTTCTTTATTAAGCGTTATTGGTAATAAAGCACATGTACAGAAACCCCTCAATACCCAAATCCCAAGGGCTGAGGAAGCATCCTGCTTTTATATTGTTCTGTCTGACTCTGTATATTCTGTCATAAAGCCACAGTCTGAACACAGAGTACAAGATTAATGTTTTTTTTTTATTTTGCAACATGGTACATGGAGAGTACTTTCATACCCGTTTTTTCTAAAGCAATAGCAATGGCAGGTAAAGTGATGAACATCTACAAATTCAGGCTATATTTATGCACACTGCACCTTAATGGTAGGTAGCTGAAATGGAATAAGATTCATGTTTTTTATTGTCTTAGAAGTCTTCATGCAAAGAAAGAAAATGTCACGCTGATGCTTAGGGATGTAGCTAGATTATCTAAAACCAATTAATTTCATTTTTATATTCTACTTTGGGCTTTTTAGATTTCCGATATGCTCGTTCTTTTTCTTTGTTCGGTTTTTAAATAGATATGTTGTGTGTTTCATATTTGAAAATGGGAAAAATAAATAAAAACTCCCACCTTTGTTCCATTATTAGGGCTGTTCTTAGGTTATTTTTCTTAATTTTAATATAAAAAATAAGCATACCAAAATGAACCCTATTTAATATTGTCACTGCTCCTAAAACCTTGGTACTTTTATTATTTTTTCTTAAGGTGACCATGGTGTCTACATCCAGAATACTAATTTATTGTAACAATGCAGTTGCATAATAATGTAGTATTAGTTGGACTGAGTTCCCTGCTGTAATATTAAGGCACGTTTTGACTGCAGGAACCATTTCTGGGAGCCATTGTGGTTTTCCGGGCCTGTTGTCAATTCTCCTTCATTTGTACTGCACAACCAGGGTAGAAACAAGTCAGGGTCCAGAAAAAGGCTGTTCTAAGGAGCTAGTACTGTTATATATTAAACAGGTATGAGGCACTAATAAAAAACCCTTCTGAGCCTCCTGGATTGTTGACATATTGTAAATTATATTGTAACTTCTTTAGTACAAGTAAAATTGTTAAAAATGTAAGAATTGTACACATTTTACAAAATATGAGGTTTTAATTGTGCTTCAAAGTGAAAACACTTATGAAATAATCAGCACTGCGTTGTGATACTGACCAAAACTCCTTATGCGCTCCTTCTTTTCTAAAAACAAGAAAACAGGATGTTTGATTTAGCAAAATCTTGTTTAATTTAGTAATTGTTGTGACCGAATCACCTATTTATAGATTTATTGTTGAAAATCACAGCTTTTACATTCTCTCCCACACCCCGCAGTGGAGCAATCAGCACTCCTGTAATAGGAGGAGTTAGTTTCCAACCAACTGCAGACATGATTTTAATAAATTGCTCTGTTTTTGGTCCCCACTGTGGAAAGGCATGCAAACAGCCGGGGAAAATTAGTAGGTTCTGTAGAAACAGCCTCTTGGGAAAAAATGTTTTCAGGTCTCATAGTTGAAAGGCACATTTTGTGATTAGTTGTCCTCCATTATAAAAGTTTCTCCAGCAATGAGTCATTTCCTGCCAGTGTTTGTAAGATGCTAAGACCGTGTAAAGCTAAAGCAAGAATAATGTATGCAGAGGAATCTCTGAAATTGAGCTGAATGTGTGTAAATAATTTTGACAGCCTTGTTTATCATCACAAATCAGCTAACTGACCACTTTCAGCTCTTCACATGTTGCTTGTTTGCATTTCAGAGGGACTTTGGATATTTTGAAGGAACCCTGTGCAGCAGCACCACATTGTCTCAGTATTGCCTATAGTCAGGTTCTGGACTGTGATGGGACCGTGATTGGGTTGTCGAATTTCCTCTGCCAAACTGTCAACAGATTGCTTGTGGACTTGTGAGTTTTGTCCCCCCACCTGAAAGACACCTTGTGGGTGGGAGAGGAAAAATCATGCCCTGACAGATTCTTCTGTCCTGCAGTGACAACAGCTCAGCCAAAGCACCTGGGCAGCTTCCAAGGCTGCTTGTCATAATAACACAGTCACTGAACTCTGATGGAAAAGCTGGACAGTGCTGCGCCGGAAGAAAATTGGTCTTTTGTGATGTTGCTTTATAATTTCTTCCCACAGTCTGGGCTTACTTTTTGTTTTGCATCCAGTCTGGATCCATGTTTGCATTTCAACAACTTCTCTGTCATTTATTGCTGACCTCTATTGATTGAGGTCTCTAATTGCGCACTACAAAGATACAAATGCAACGCATTTTTACTGACTGTAACGACAAATGCAGATTGTCTTTTTCAACTAAAGCAAATGCAGGAAAAAGCTGACAGATGATCAGCCTCCTGTTGCAGATCGTTTGGACTTAGTCTGTATTTGTTACCAAGCTGTTTTTAAAATGAACACTTTCTCTCAGAGGGGAGAGAGGAAGTCTGCATGGAGACACATTTAAACAGCAAAGCTCCAAATATCAAGTCAAATTGAGCAAACTGCACACAGCCATCTTCTTACTTTCACTTCATCCGTGTGTATCTGGTTAGAAAGAGAAGGCTTGCAAAGTCATGTTTTCTTATTGATTGGTTTAGCTAAGTGTCAAAAAATTCATCGGTGCAAATTGGACCCGCGGGCAGAGAGCATAACAAGCATGGTGGCAGCTCTTCAGATGAGTTCAAATCTGGGTGATGTGCTTTAACAAGCAATAAAAACACAGGATAGCATGGTGGATCGAGAAAGCTGTGGGGTTTAGTTCTAACAGTTTCTTGACCAAAGTGATTAAATAGCGGATTAAGAGGGTAATTAGACTGGATTATTGTAACCTCTTATGCCATGCTATTTAGCCAAGGAAAAAGTCATTTACTAATAAATTATTTTGATCTCTTACACTAGAGATCCAAGTCTAGACCAGAGTGTTGTATAAAATACCCTAAATAACCTTTAAAAAACTTTTGGGTCCAATTAGTTGGTTGCAAACGCTTATTTTTCTGAAATATTTTGATTTTGTTTTGAGACGGAAAATAATAGTGATGCACAACAGGTGTACAGTTGAGATCCACAAAGTAATCATCTCAGATGAGTTTTGGTGCTGACTAAAAGCAGCATAGCTGAATCATTTGGCTTGCACTTATCATTTCGCTTCTATTTAAAAATGTGTACTACTGCAGATTGTTTCTGTGAAAGCTCCTGTGACTTTAAGTTGAATGAAATTTTAATCTTTTCAAATTACTCCTTTTACTATGAATATTGCTCAAAGTAAGGTAATGCGTTTAATTATAAGCTTTTAATACTAAAAGCATTTTGTTTTGTCTTTCAGCTTTTGATAATGCTCTTTTCAGACCTTTTTAGATCAGACGTCAAACAGGACATATTGGCTGCACTTGTGTAGGTGTTTGTGGCATTTTCATCAGCCTGTTGTTTGCTCTGTAACTTTTGGAAAACTGTTTCTGAGAAAAGTGAAAAAAAATCATGACAGAAATGTGTGATGGTCTGGAAGCCAGGGCCCAGCTTTGTAATTCATCTCTCGTTGCTCTTTGCTAGTGCTTCCTGACTGCAGCATATTAGTTGACTGGTTGTATCAGGGAGCACGCGGAGCCGAATCAGAGCTCCATCTATCCGTCTTTGTGTCTGACACAATGGCCAGTCATTTCCACACCAGAGATTCCAAACGTGTTGGCCGAGATGACCCTTACCCTGTTTTATCATCTGCTCTGTGCTTTATCTGTCATCAGTTTTTAATGTGGTCTGGAGAAAAGTCCATCAGGCAGATGGAGGAGGTGAGGATGACTTTGAAGCTGTGGGCTTGTTTCAGTCTAACAAAGTAAAGATGCTACCATTTACTTTATACTTAAAGATATAATGTTTCCTGTTCAATGGCAGGTTACTGGTGTCATCTGAAGCTTAAAAATACACATTTGAGATGATGGCTTTCACCTTGTGCTAATTACATTCTTAAAATAGCTTTTCCAAAGACTTGTTCATATCAAAGCAGCATTAACTTTGTGATGACATAAAATATGAAAGGTGTTTTATTACTAATATTCATCGTTTACGCTAATCACTATCAAATTATGATGAAAAAGGCATTTCTTTGTTTAGGTTTAAGATAAAAATGCTATAATGAAAAATGCAGAGAGGCTAAAACGGCTTGATGTGTTTCAAAACTGTTTTTAGATCTATTTTAACTCTTTTTGTTATGCTGAGTTTAGGAGGACAATAACCATGTGTTCAGAACATTTGTGCTGTTATGTACTCACAAGATTAATTCTGCAAAGACAGAAATTACTCAAAGTCAACAATTATTATTTCCCTACTAATTTGTGTTATTTGGGTCTGATTGTGTTCTAATAATCTGCTGCAATGATGCAACTGTCAGTTACAGGTGTTCAAGTGATCTACTGCTGTGACTGATTCTTATCCTAATGCTGTAGATAAGCATAAATCATGCTTTATTTTTCTGCATTTTTGACACTCTTGCCTTTTTAGAGGAATAACACCATTGGTAAAGAAAGAATCAAGTTCCGTGTTGACTATGGAAAAATAAATAAGTTAGTTATGGATGAAAATAGCACAGATTTTGCTTCTCTCTACATGTTACATACAGTTGTGCCGAGGATCAGCGTAATAAATAGATCTGGCTCAAGCAGGTGTAATAAGTTCCTGCCTGTTGCAGTTTTCCTCTTTCTCTGCACATGTCTGATGTTTTTTGGCATCTCCATGAGAACTGGACAGAAGCTTTCTTAAAATCAATATAATGTGTGTATTGAAC
Organism: Fundulus heteroclitus; assembly: GCF_011125445.2. NCBI lineage: Eukaryota > Metazoa > Chordata > Actinopteri > Cyprinodontiformes > Fundulidae > Fundulus > Fundulus heteroclitus. Next base: position 10,370,298 of record NC_046376.1, read on the forward strand.
CCTGTTGTGTATTGTGTAAAGTCCCATACTGAGACTCAATTGTGCAGAGAGGAGCGGTGGACTGAAGAGAGAAAAAATGTTCAACTTATTGGATCTAGATTTTGCGTTGCTTTTCAAACACACTCTCAACAAGGCAGCAAAATTTGATTTATAGCTTTGGCCTGGGACATAAATAGGTTTGTGCTGACAGGACCGGGCTGTCATTGTAAATGATGAAGGCCCCTCTGTTGTTGTTGCAGTTTAAATAAGTACAAAAAACAAACTTGCAATTGTGTTACAAAACAGGGTAACATGTTCATCTTCAAATGCAGTGCACAATTACTATGTCAAATTTTTTTTTAAACATCTGCATATTAAAAATTGTACTTAATTTTAATGATTATATTTTTACATAATCTAATTTATTTCAACAGAAGTCAAGTTAAATTTGTTTAAATGTGAAATTTCTGTCGAAGAGTTTAAAGTCAAAAATCTGGTTCCAATGTGACAGTCATGACGTACTCTGAAGCAAGAGCAAGCAATATCTTTGAAAGAGAGGGAAGTATGATTCTGAAAGTCTTAGAGTTTGACTGACACATTACTAAGAGGTACCGTTAAGGGCACATAGTCAGTTTTCTTTTTCTGCATGATACGTCACTACACTGTAGCATTGAAACTGTGCAGTCCAAATGCACATTTTACAAACCACAAAATGTAGTCACATCCACTTTGTTTTTAATTTACTATTTAACAAAGGAAGCTCACAAATGCCCAGTTTTCTACTAAAACATACTGTGAATTACGTAGTACGACTACAAAATTAATAATTCAATAAAGGTTTAGTGGAGGACATGCAGGCTCTGCAAGCAACCGAAGGGAAAAACAATGAGGAAACAATGGAGAAAAGTCCCTTTATCATCTTAGATCAAACTCTATTTGGTGAGTTGTTGTTTCTACCTGTCTGCAGGTCGGTACTATCTGGATGGATATGCTTTGTCTTTCCTAGAGGTGACAGAAATTTTCCTTTACGTGCCTTAATTTAAACATTCATTAAAGCCATAAATTGCAAAATAATAGAACAGGGAAACACTCGTTCATACAATAAACAGTTTGAAGAAACAATAAAAGGCACACTGGTGGTTTCTTTAGAAAGAATATAGCAGAGGGGAATTAAGAAATATTTATTGCAAGGGGAGCTTTTTAGCACTTAGCAAAGGGAAGAAGTGGAGAAAAGGATTCGAGTGGTTCACTGTGCCGGCTAGATATCATGACCACAAAGGCAATGTACAGCACAGACTTTGAGCTTTAAAACTCAAGGAAAGATTTTACCGGCCTGGTAAACAGTGCAGGAAAATTTAGATATGTGTCAACATGATTGTGAGGTAAACAAAACATACAAAGCAAGTAAGTATAGTGAACCCATAAAAAGACAAATATGTGTGCAAATATGAAAAAATCAAATAGTCCAGTGTTGTCCATTACCTACGCACAGTGCATTTTGGGTGTCTATTCAGTTCACTTCAATTTTATTTATATAGTGCCAATTCACAACACATGTCATCTCAAGGCTCTTTACGAAGTCAAATTCCATCAAATCCTCCAGACAGATTGGTCAAAAAGTTTCCTCTCTAAGGAAACCCAGCAGGTTGCATCAAGTCTCTCCAAGCAGCATTCACTCCTCCTGAAAGAGCGTAGAGTCACAGGGACAGTCGTCTGCATTGTTGATGGCTTTGCAGCAATCCCTCATACTGAGCATGCATGAAGCGACAGTGGAGAGGAAAACTCCCCTTTAACAGGGAGGAGAACCTCCAGCAGAACCAGGCTCAGTGTGAGCGCTACTCTGCCTCGACCCACTGGGGATTAGAGAAGACAGAGCAGAGACACAGAAAGCACAGAAGCTCACATTGACCCAGGGATGTTGATTAATATGCTATATAAAATACTTTGTCAAGAATAAACTATAACAACTACAACAAGAGGAGCAAAAAAGCTTCCTCAGTTGAAGTACTGCCGATAAGGATAATATGGTATAAATAATATAATAATTAATATAAATTAACAGTTATAGTTAGAGTATAAGTAGAAAAATCAAATCAGCAGGTGAAAAAACAAGTATATTAATACATGCGGAAGGGATATTTTATCCAATTATGGATTTCTTTTTGACTATGTGAAACTGGCTGCTCCAGAACAAGCCCTCAAAGATGTGGTGGGTGCAGCACAGATACCCCAGGCTACACCCCAACCATCCCCCCAATTCAGAGACACCCATTCAAATCTATAGGGGCCAGCACTGACACATGGGGCCCTGGTATCTTGTTGTTATAAGGTTAAGGTAGCCCTAATCTTGTGTGATGCATTAAAAAGGCAGAGTGTGAAGCTTATCCCAATTAAACCATGCTCATCCTATCCTTTATGTATTGAATTTTTTTTAGTTTTTATGACTTTATTTTCTGTCTTATTCCTTTGTTTTATCTTTTGTTTCCTTATTTGGTGCATTAACAACACAATGTCATTGGCTGGTTGACAATGAGACAGACGGGGCATAGTGGCAGGAGGTCCAGGACAACCTGGATGTCCCACCATACCACCAAACCCCACACCAAGTGACTCTGGAAACCACTATTCCAATGTTGCTCCTCATTAGCAAAATAAAGCATTATAAAAATAAAATATCAAAATCAATAATAAAATATTGATAACTACCATTAAAGTGCAACTCCTGAGAGGAAATACAGTTTGTCTGTAATCTATTATGTGTTGACACTACCAGCAAATGATTTCAAAAGACATAAAATAAGTAAATTCATTAACTGAATAATAACTATAACAGAACTAAATCAGTGTCATTATTTTGTCAATGTAAACATATTCATTTTTGTTTTGTGGAATGTTGATTATAGCATTCTAAACAGCCTAAACATCAATGACAACCAAAAACATTTTCAATCCTGTATCTGTGACTTAAAATGAACACATTTAGGACTCCCCACACCACCACCTTTGCGCCATTAACAAAAATGAGCCCTTTTAGTTGAACCAAAAAGCTGTGATTAAATATTTCAGAAAACAACAAATACCTTAGAAAACATTTTGCTACTTTCAGCTCTAAAAACAAAGCTTGTGGACATCCTCACCTTGAAAACAAACAGAAAGCTAAAACTGTTCACAGTTAAATAACGACACTATTACCTCTTACTTTATCTGTAACTAAAACTAAATGCTTCCCAGCGATCTGCCATTACTGCTACATTCTGTGACAGCCCATTCATTTTTAGACCCAACTCCCATTCATCACTCCTTTGGAGCACGCTGGCTGCCATGCATCAGAAAATAGGCTGTTACGATGACTGAAGATTCAGTGACACTGGCTGTCTGTGTGCCATTGCTTTTATGTGAGGTGGTAGTGGGTGGGGATTGCTGTTTGAGTGAAAAACCTTTTACACAGGCCGTTCTATCAAAAGGCGGCCCTACAGCGTAAAAGCCCAGACTCTCATTACTATGGCGGTCCCCAATCTTTCTCTGTAAAAGTACCTTTGACATTACTTGCTTGATGGTGCTGTGCGGTCATCTGTTTCCCTTCCAGTGGCGGGGGAAACGTCGTAACACGTTTTTTTGTTTTTGATGTGTTCCAAGATGCGTGATTTTAGTTTCATCCAGCCTGCCGATTCACTTTTCTCATCTACAACTTGCTTGTAACTGCCCAAACAACATAGATTCAGACTCTTTAATGGTTTCTAAACTGTTTGTTTCTTATTTTGTTCTTTATTCTATAACTTATTTTAGTTTATTTTGTCTTTTTTTATTTTATTTGTCAGTCCAGGAACCAACACAATTTCGTTGAAATGCTGACAACAGTGTACAAAGAAAGACATCTTGTCAGATGGTGTGGCTGGTTTTCCAACAGTTATTTTCCCTGTGATGCTAGGTGTAGTCTGTAGACCTGAGGAGTTAGCCATACATTGCCTTTTTTTCTGCATCTTGTTTTTCACCTTTTTGCATTTTAGAAAATTAACTCAAACTAATTCTAAGATTGACGGGCTTTGACATGTATCAATTTAGTATTGTCTACATCTTGATGCATCAGAAATGACACTTTATCTCCCATACAGGGTCAGTTCTGGCCAACAGATTGTATTTGTTTAGAGACTCTACAGCTGTTTTATTTGTTTGACAGTTTAGGCAAATTTCATTAAAGGGTAAAACATTTAAATACATATATTAAATATATCTCTTGACTTTGTGACATAATCTGGCAAATGCTTATTATTTAGTGCTGTAACAATGTTTTCATTTGGATATAAATGCGATTTGAAGCTTTTCACTCAAAGTTTGGGGGAGTTGCATTGATAATTTGTGCTATAGGCTGTAAAGTGTGCATGAAGCCACTACATTATTAAATCTCAAGTATCCAAACTTTACTTACATCTGCCTGGTTTAGTGTGTATATATATATATATATATATATATATATATATATATATATATATATATATATATATATATATATTTCTTCCTTTGTGATCTTTCATAATATTGTAACCATACCAAGGAAGAACATAAAAGCTTAACAAAGCCAAGTCGGAGCCATTGGTTTTGTTATCCTGCCTGTATTCTATGTAATATTTATGCATAGACCTTTCTCAGACCTGTCAGTAACTGAAAGATGAAAGTTACAATGTTAGGTTTTTATGTTTTCATCAGCACCTACTCAAAATTCCCCATCTCACTTCTTGACTGTTGAATATTCCTGTAGCTCAAAGATGATATATTGTGTCTGTGAGTAAGCATCTCTGTCCAAACACTCATCTTCTCCCTGACAGAAGGAAAGATAGCTGTCATGGGTTTTCTGCAGATTAAAATATGACTGCCTTCACAGAAAACCTCTACAGTTCTTTTCATCTGTCAGCCACTCTTTTTGCATTGTAAAGTCTTTCAAGGTTGTTGTTTCCCTTCCTGTCTGGAGCTCCTCAAAAGTGCTGAAGTAAACAATGAGAACGAGAGTATCTTTAAATCATTTTTTTCTTTTAACTTAAACATTTAACATGCCACAAAATCTGAGATTGTGTGGATTGGATGCCTGACATTTATCTCAAACTGTATGGAAAAAGTAATTTGTGGTTTTGTGACGAGGGTTGGGTCTGTGTCATAAGCAATGAATGAGGACAGCTGTGACATATCAGTATAGTATATAGTAAAAATAACTCTCTCCATTAATTTAAACTGAGAAATTGAAAGTTTCATTATGATCTGACGTGGCAAGAGAACCAAAATAATCTACTCAAGAAAAGTTAGTTACTTTGATACAGTTTTACCTAAATCAAGTTAGCAGTTTAAAATATAACTCAAGTAAAAGTATCTCATTAATTTTTTTTTTTATATTATCTGGAATAAAAGTTACTTGATTACTTTTGTATGAGCAGAAGAAATATCCTCTCGTTTCACAGAGGAAAAGAGGAAACATTGGTCTCAAACTTAAAGGAGCTTTTTAAACCTTTATAAACTTCAGTTGAAAAAAATAAAATAAATTAATAAACTTCAGTTGTAGTTGATGTGTTTTTGTTATCGCCGCTAATGTCTGATTTATGCGTCTACATGTTGGGATGTGATAACTGACCTCAAACCCAGCTGGAGGATCACTGCCAAGTTTCTTCCAGTGTTTTTGATTCTTTTTACTCGATAACGGAAGTGATTTCAAATGTAACTCAGTAAAAAAATTGATCAACAAAAATCATGAGATTTTAGCCAAATCAAATTGGAACTGATTAAGTTATCAGTTTTATAACAGCCTAGAAATAAAGCAGTGAAGTATGGTAAAACTAAAGGGTACATGAACAAATTAATGTTAATCCATGGACATGTTGAAATATTATTAAACCAATCTTTTGTAGTTTTAAAAATATATAAATGTTAAAACTTATTTAAGAACACTTTTTAAAATATTTATTAGGTTTATCAGAGATTTCCTACACGTTCCGTGTGCAAAATAAATTGTGAGGTTATCACTTGGCTTTTAATGTGTACCGAAATTTTGTGTTCATAAATCATCCTGAAGTACATCCCTGGAAATACAGTAAAGCCCAAAATGATTTACACTCCACTAATATCTAAGTTTAAAAAGATGTTTTAATTTCACCAACATGTTTCTTCTGACAAAAAAGAAACATGTTGGTGACCCACTGTTCACTGTTGGTTCACTGTTCAAAGTATCTTTGAACAGTGGTTTAAGTCGAAGTCTAAGTCTAAATTGGTTCTGATAGCAAAAATTAGTGTTTCAGTTTATGGGTTTTCACAAATACCATAAGGTTTCTTCGCGTTTAAACTATGCATTGAATAATCTGTGTTCAGTGCAGACTGTTCCAGTTGTAGTTTGACCAGATTGTGTTTTAAGTTAGGAAGAGAATCCATCAAATGGAGATTCTAAATCCCAAATTTATCCCTTTAAACCAGACTTTGTATGGTATGGGAAGGGAATATCTCTACTCTACAATCAATAAGGAAGAAGAAAAAAAACAAACATCAGACAAAAAAAACAAACATCAATTCTCGGAACACAGTTCTCCATTAAAAAAAATAATTTCTGCACAAAATCATCAATGCAACCCAATGAATCTCTGAAGGTCCTTGTTAACGTTAAACCAGTGGGTGATCTTTCATCAAAATCTGTATCTATTTAAAGTAAGTCTGAAGCTGTTTGGAAAGGAGAGATTCAAGATTAACGAGGGCTCTGCGTCTTACTGCACTGAGACTGATGGACCTTGGATCAGAGTAGCAAACACAGTTATTCACACAAACAGCTCAAGGTGTTTTTGCTCCTCAAACAGCTTTCTTACTTCTGTGTATAAGAGGGTAAACATGGTTGAAAATTACAAAAGCGCATAGCAGCTCCAAAGTGATCTAAAAGGCAGAACTTTGACATACCAGTGGCTTTAACGTCTTATGTTCCTTAATGGCCCCACTTGAGAGGGTGAAGCAGCATCTGTAAACAACTGGAGCAATGCCAGTAACGTCATAAACAAATCTAAAACTAACAGGTCCTGTCAGCCATTCCTCTTATCTCATTCTTCCTGTTTCCCTTCGTGCTCATCGCTTATCTCGCCATCGCTATGCATCGCACTCTCTTTGCCGCTTTTGCATTGTAGGGCCGTACATCACCAGAGGCCGGCTCTGTCTGTTGTCTCATTTGGAGCCTATTTGCATGAGGCTGAACGGGAATGCTGGAGTAAAGCGTCAGGAGTCAGCAGGGCTCTAATAAATTGAGAGGCTCTGAGCTGTAATTCTGCTCCTCACCCCCTCCTGTGCTGACGGAGCGCTCCTCAGAGGATGCAGAAACAGATTAGAGACTCCCTTGCTACACATTGCTGTAAGTCTGTATGTGCATGTGTGTGCATCCCGAGGGGAGAGTGGCTTCTCAATATCCCCCCTCAGTATACACTGATCCGCTGCTCCGGGTGAGAGTCAACATTTTCAGTTTACTAACATTCAGGATTCAAGGGGGGAAATAAATTTGTTCCCTTACCAGATAATTGTGTTGGTTTTTTTTATATAATGAATGCATTTGATTATGACATTGCATCAAACTAGAAAATTCCCACCGATATACACCTTTGAACAGATGTGTCAAATGATATGGGTCTTTTTCAAAATCTTAATGTAGCTTTTCCAGACTCGTTTTCACATTTGTTTTGGAGTTTTCAAATGGTAGGTGCCAAGTTAAAACGTTCTTCAGGAGCACATTTGTGTGCATCTATGCACTGTGTGGATCTGACTAAAGTCTCTACTCTGGCTCTGAAGGAACTCTGATTACCGCACTGCTAAACGATTATGTGTTCACCAGGTGTTGTGTGTTTTACTGGAATGATGCATTTTCATTTAGGCACTGCAATCTTTTTTTTTAGGAAGTGACAGTGTTGGAATGGGTGGTATAATGTCTCAACATTTTCCAAAACAAGTGATTGTGTTCATCTTTGCAGCGCATGGACTGAATCAGCCACTTTCAGTGGTGCATAAAATAGTGACTATAATTTATCATTGGCTTTCTCTAGATAGCACACTGACATTTTATATCCATGATGTAGTAAAACTGGTGTGCCTTGAGTACACTACAATGTTATAAGTTGGCTGTATTGTACTGTTGCTTTATGGTTTACGCAGGTACTTTCTGGGCAGAAATGAGACGTGCACACACAATGCAGCATTTATGCTCAGTGCAGCTTTTCCTATGAAGGAGCATTATTATCCTTGACTCTAGAGGGCAGTGTTGTGCTCCTACACCAAACATACTACGTCCAACTACACATAGAAGAAGCAGCGTTGTTTCCAACAGTTTAAAGCTTTTTACATTCTTCTAAGAGTGACCAGGATTATGTCCAGGAATTGTTAAGTTTGTTTTTTGGCCCGAATCGTAAAGATATCTATATTTACAAATCTCCACCAGAAGGAGTGCTTGCTCATCCGCCATGATTTTCTGTGCAACACTGTCCACATAGTTAGGAATTTTCCAAGGTGCGTGGAGTGGAAACTCTTGGTCGTGCGGACGGGCCTGGTAGCCGAAATGACGTAGTATGGCGACGCAGACCTTAAACATAAGCCAGACTTAAGCCAAGGCTTGCCCCTAATTTACACAGTGGCTGTCTCCGCTCCGCCCCGCTCTGGTCTGAACTGAAATTTCAAATACACCAGATTAAGATGAATGACAGTATTTACGCCACGTCCACAGGGGGCATAGGACAACAGGCATGTGGTTGGTCATCCACTAAAAGTGGACTCGATTCTTTTTTTGCCAGACACCGGAGCCCGGCCGTAGTCGGTGGACACAGATCACACTGCACCAACAGGAAACTGAACAATCACAGCATCTGTATTGTCAAAATATTTCCCTAAAGATGGACTAATTTCATTAAAGCCTTTGCTATATATTTTAATATAGGTGCCTTCTTATGTAAAAATCTTATATTAAACGGGTTTCCAGTGTTTCCTTTTTTCAACTCTGGAATATTGCCAAAAGTAGAAATATTCTGTCCAGGAGTGATGCTGAAAAACTAGTCCATGCATTTGTTACTTCAGGCTCGTCTCCTGTAGAACCAACTCCCAGTTTTGGTCCGTGAGGCAGACACCCTGTCTACTTTTAAGACTAGGCTTAAAACTTACCTTTTTGACAAAGTTTCTAGTCAGAGTGGCTTAGGTTGCCCTGAGCTATCCCTATAGTTATTGTAAAATAAAGATGAATAAGACTTGATTTGTACTTTTTAATCTGTATAAACCACTAACCCAGCATGATAACCTTGGGTAAGTTCTGCTTAGTATTTATTTTGCTTAGTATTTAATTTATGTAGTCCTTTAACAGTCCTAACACATCTAGATTTCTTTTGCAGAATAAAGTGTCAAGAAATACCATAAAACATTATGCATGAGTGTGTCCCAGGGCTGGGCAATATCAGTAAAACAAGACATTGTGATACTCTTGCTGATAACTATATCAGTTATGATCACACTTTGGATCGTCTTGTCACTTGCCTTAAATTTATCTGACTATTTTTTTGTCTTTATCTCAATGCTCACCATTTTTGTGGTTTTTAGTCTCTCAGCCACTAATAGCATACAACCAGAGTGGGCATCAGGGACACAGGTCTATCCAACAAACCAAATATTTATGAGATTTACATGCATGGACTTGAAATATAGTACATTACCAAATATTGCATCCAAGTAGTCTTTAGCACTAGGCATCCTTAACTCACATTTCCCAGCACATATTGAACAATAAACCTTTTCCCTCCACTATGTCTGAGATAATCACAGACGAAGTGTCTAAATCTCCTCTATGAACAGAACAAGATGCTGAAAGACTTCTGAAGGACTTTGATGTCTTTAGGGAATCCTCTGACTGCATGACCTAAAGACATAAAAGTGGCAAAAAAGTGCTTCACTTCAATTTTTTTAGTGAACATAAAGCTTTTCCTTTCAAATTGAATGATGTAAGGATTTTTCTTTAAAGGATTCCATTTTTTAATTCAGAGCGAAATGTGGCAGGAAAGACTGCTGAATGACAAGCAAGGCAGAAAAAAGTAGAACTATTTTCAGGGGAATCTTTAAAGAAAATAGGAAACTGAGTTAATCTTTTCGAAGAAAAAAGACAATTTTCCCAAATCAAAACAAGGTTTTATCTTGTTAAATAATACACTTAGAAGTGGGAAAATACATTCATTTTTATTTGCAATCATGTTATTTGGTAGCAGCTATAATGAAGATAACTAGGTATCAGGTTGGCATCTGTTTAATCTATCTTTGACACTTTAAGTAATTATGCTGCTTTTTTTCTATAAAAAGGGAAGTCATCAATTATAGTATAACATGCCCAGTAAAGTATAATTGATATGTTACTGTGCAAATATAGGCTAGTAGGAGGAGATGGGTGGCAGCTGCGTTTGCCAAAGGGTTGCTCTATTTTGATGCAAAACTGAATGATAGCAGCTATTTTCCACAAAGCCGAAATCACAAAGCTATGGTGTTGTTTTTATTATCCTGGTGTCTATACATGGTTCTGTAATGTAGATTACACTTTTTTTTGTCTTGGAAGATGAAACATGCCAATGGCTGCAAATTTGAATTGTATTCAGCTTTATGACCAATTGTGGTTAAACAAATCCTGCTTGTCTGGTTGTAATTTACGTTTCATGTCGGTGTTGATATTCACCCCTAAATTGCACATCTTTCGTGACCACTCCGTTTACGTACATACACGTCCGTCTGGTGGTGCAACTACGTTATGTTAATTAATGAGAACCATTCTACATTCTCTGTGACTTCTCCAAACGTCACCGTCAGCGGACAAGCTCTCCGTCTTTCCCCGTCAAAATACAGAACAAATCTATTTTCTGCTCCATTCTGGTCCGTCAGACTCCAGCCAGAGAGAAATAATCCACTATTTTCAACTGAAATTCCTATAAAATAATGATGAAGTGTGGGTTGAAACCTCGATTGACGTAAGGTAAAACACAAGTTATTTTAAATACAAAAACATACGTTTTTGGTGCCCGATGTACTCATCCATACTTGATGGAAGTGAAAATATTCAGAGTCGATGTAAAATCAGCAACAGATAACTTCTCTGACGCTGTTCAAAGGATGAATGAGTAGTTTACTTTGTTTCCAGCTCCTTTATATCCCCTTTTTTATGGCGTGAACTATGGCGCATGCTCTCCTTAATCTTCAAGGAACTCAAAGCAGAGGAAGACAGAGTAACTGTGGCTGTAGCAGGCGTTGCTTCGCGGACTCACGGAGGTGGTCTGGAATGGAGCGGACAAATAAAGGAGCGAATGATATGGAATCTGGGGATCAGACGGAACCAAGAGTCTAGAATCTAGAGCTGGTAGAAAACACTGTTGACATAATGAGCTGTTTTTTTTTGTTTTTTTTTTTTTTAAAGGGAAGCAATCTCAGCAACTAAAAAGAAAACAAGAACAAATTATTGAGAAATTAATGTTTGTCAAAATGTTGAAATTTAACACAATTTAAACAGTATTGCTTCCATGTAAAAGAATGACAATAATTATATTATGAAAAGAAGGACAAAAGTAAAAACGATCAAAAGACAAAGCTGTCCACAAGGAAAGTAACAATTTCTAACTCCAATTATCCCACCTGTATTTCAAATTACCGTATTTTTCAGGAAATAAAACCGGATTATAAGGCACATTAAACATTCTTCCCAAGTGTGTAATATCACTCCGCCCCTTCACGTCCATAGCTCTCTCCTGAGAGGGAGAGCTATCCATCTCTGCCGGGAGGACAGAGTCGTTGGACTAACCTGCCCTGTTTCTAACATGAGGCCAAAATTAGCTTTTATATTGAATTAACTTACTTGTTTTATTGTTGATATGTTTAAGTCGCACCGGATTATAATGTGCACTATCAATTTTTGAGAAAATTGAAGGATTTTAAGTGGCCATATAGTCCGAAAAATACGGTAGTTACTTTTGCAAAATATACAAACTTGCTGCATGTCTTCCTCTCCTCTTTCACCCTATTTCCTGTCAAATTACTGTCTAATAAAGGCCACTGGCCAAACATAAAAAATAAAAAAAAACTTGATTAACCGGCAGATTCCTGCATCTGGCAGTGTTCCCAAGTAATCTTAGCCTTCATCCTGCCCCACAGTTCAGTAATGTGATTGGGTTTGCTTGTTGCAGCTTCCTTTTTCGAATCCCGCAAGATATTTTAATATATAGATATTTTAATGAGTTTATTAACTCAGGCAACTATGATGGCCCTGGACCATCATGGTGCCCTGACCCCTGAGGGATTTGCATATTGGTGGGTTTTGTTTGGGATGAATGTTTTGTTTGAAGGTGAAATAAAGCTCAAGCTTCCTCAAATTTCATCATTTGAGGGTTTGTGACCACCTGCTTCCCCAGGAATCTAGAGGCAACTTTTTATGTTTCCTTGTTTATGCAAAGCAAAGATCTCCTTTGCTTTTTGGACAATTGTCACATTTCAAACAAGCAGGGAAACATTACTCTCAACAGTGCAGTGTGTGGCTAAGTACAAACCTGACTTACAAATTTTAGTGTTACCCCAGAGTCCCACTGAACGCAGAAACATTGCGGGAGCATTCGCAGCTGATCGTGGCAACTCTAGTCAGCCATAGCGGTTCCACTCAGCGCACCACAACACATTTCTGAAGCGTCCCAGAAGCGCCGGCGCTTACCGCTTCTCTAAAATATGTTGCTGCTTTATTTTTGTCGGGCCGTCTCCTCATCAACCTGGAGCAGTGCGGATCATTCAGGCAGGAAGTGAGTTGATGAAAAGCGCAGTGGATCTGGTTGAGTTTAAAGATAAAGGACTACATGTGCTGTGTTTGAATCACATTTTACTGTAAAACATCAATATGTCATTACCTGCAGCGACAGCATCAAGCTACCAGCGGATCTCACATGATACTTGACACAATGGATGACGAGATATTTATCATGGAGGTGGAAAATCTCACCATTTTATATTATATCATGTAACTAGATAAAGAGCGGGCACGCAAGACATGGGTAGTACTGGCCAAATAACCACTCCACTGGATTATTGCTCTATTTAACTACGATCGCACAATGATGCAATCCTCTATTCAATGGTTGAATAATTTTAAGACTACGGTAGCCATTGAAAATTGGATTTAGTGCTGAATTTGGTTAAAATCTTTAGTTTGATTCAACTTTTGATCCTGCAATTTGTTTATTGCAAATACAATGTATGTTTTTGCAGCTAAACCTAATTCAGAGTTCGGGTTGAATATTTTTATGCACATTTCTGTGTTTAGGTTTATTTCTGTTTTTTTCCAGAAACAAAAAGAGAAATATAAAAGGGAAAAATATTAAAGGGAAAACTACATTCACAATCCGAAATGTTGCTGACTAACACTAAATCAAATTGTCATAAAAATACGGAAGTTAGAAAAAAGAATATGCTGTAGATTTACTTGTCTGAACACTTCTAGCTTTATTTAAAGGAAAGAAACTGGTTCACCTTTAAAGCTGACTGCAATTTGTCAGTTTTCTAATAGAAGTTGAGTGTACTTAATTTGGTTATATAGTGCTTACCTGTGTTTATCTGTGTTCAGTTAATTGAAAATGTTCACACAGCTGCCCAGTCTTTGTTCTGCTTATGATTGCCTTTTAGGGCCTCATTGCTCAGCTTGTTGTGACAAGCTTGTTTCATTTTGGAGTCTTATTCACCCCAATACTCAAGGACCATCCGATGGGATTTTCTTATCCAAATGGAGTTAAATAGGAATTAACTCGCACTGGTGACACAACTTGAGGTTCTGTCAAGATCAGCGTGAAGCACAATCCAGTTCCAAGGACAAACCCTTGGAGAGACTGTTAATCCTACAAAAATGTAGCATCACACTCTACGTGGAGGCTTGTGTGATTCACTGTGAGCAAGCGACACTAATCAGATAAGCCAATGAGGGTAATTCTAATCTGTTTTTTAAACTGTTCAGTTTAAAAGAAATGTGTTTATTTAGGGCTGATAGTGGCTGCGTTAGCATTTATATATGAAACTAATCAGTGATGAAGGATAACTATTAATAGTTTTTTTATGCATTCATCGTGGAAAGTTTATAATGTCAATATGTTCATTGCTTCTTTAGAGTCTGTCCTGTTAAGTGGCCAAATAACATTTTCTGGTTTCCATCAGCAAAACCTTGCTTTGAGTTGGGCCTGAGCATCATTTCTGTTCTTTGTATGCCATACTTGTTAGTCAACATATCTTTGACGTCATGTAAATCTCAGAAGGACCAGTTTATTTCTGTCTACTGTAGCTGAGTTTAGAAGTTGATATTGATGTACAGAGCTGGAAATTGGTGAAATATGTTAGCCAATGTGTCCAAAGATTTGTATTTGAAAACCTAAGCAGTTCTGATTAAAACCACTTTAAGAAAGCCTGGCTTTTTATAAAGAAAGTATGACAAATTGAGTATAATGACAAACTTTTGATAGGCATTGTAGGTTTGCTTCACTAATAATGCATTTCATTCATCTAATCAATGGAATAAACCAAAAAAAAAAGGCTCACTACTGTCTTTGTATTAAATTATTTGCTTTAATTTATCAAGCTTCTGGAAAAATTGCCAATAGAACAAACACATATTTTTCAAGTAAGTTCAGAGATTGTGACAGAAGTAAAATTGCTTCTTGCTTTTTAGTGTTTAGTCTTCTAGTGTATTTAGGGCACACAAGCAGTCTCTTGCAAAAGTCATAAAAGTGAATCAGATATGCAACCTTGTCAGACTATCTGCATATTTAAAATTATAAAGAACTACTTGAAATGTTACTTTTTTGATCACTGGAAATACTGCAAATACTGGAAATACTGGTCTTGAGCATGTCTGCTACATATAATGAAATGCAGGATAATAAGGTGCATCCAGTCTGCAGATGAAACAAAACTTGACTGTGATCTTTGGTAAAATACTGTTGTCACTTTTCTCACTTCTTTCAAAACTTTTTGTTATTATCTAAAGGAAAATGTTGAAACAAAGGGAGCCATCCTCAGTGTTTTGACACCAATCTTGTCAGATGTGTGTGGGGTGGGGGATGGAACAAGATTTGAACACTAGATCTTGTCCTTCTAAAGTATTAAACACTCTTTTCCTCTGAGGAGTAAGAGTTTCCACATACTGTCTCCTGGCAGCAGAGTGATAAATGGTTCTTATTAAAGTTTGGGAGGCAATTAAAGACACTAGGAGAGCCAATCCTTTTCATCTGTAATCACTTTTCCTCCCAGCTGTGTTGCTGCTAAACTCTGCTGCAAGCAAGAAAGAGACTTTTCTATTGGTCATCTGCCGTTGCAAACAGTCTGACTTTTTAAAATAATTTTTTGCTTTAGCTGTCAATCGTAAATACCGTTTTTGTATTTACATAAACCGTAAAAAACAAATACCTGTAAAGCTGTGCCTTAATAATGTTATTGACAATAATTTTTTTGACTTTCACCAAGAAACGATTGGCTTCCATTAAGGAAATACTTGGACTTATTCATTGTTTTCTGTTTTCTATGTCCTCTTCTGCTGTCACTAAGCCGTTTCTTTCTGTGTTGCCAAATGCTGCAGTCCCTTGGCAAGCGAGAAGTGAGGAGGGACATGTTACCTTGGGAACATCACAGCCTAATAATCTTATTAAATTATGCCTGGCAGACATGGGGTCAAGATTTGAAAGTAGATGGAGAGCTTATACTTTGTGCATTAGTGGGAATTGTTTTGCCATCTACTATTTCAATTGATGGGTTTTCAATTTCTTATTGTCCATGGCAATAGACACCCAGCTTATACAATAATTAAGAACATTTGGTAATGTCATGGCCTGTCTGTTTCTGTATGTACTGGTATATAGTGCCATTCAGCAATATTGGCACCCCTGTTAAAGATGTAGATAAGACATAGAATAAATTGATGTTTTGTTGTGGGATAGTCAATGACTAATCAGCATAGGGTTACCTTGAATTTAAATACATGTTCTTTTTTTTCTGGGGGGACCCACATTCACAAACGTGTCATGCTGTTTATTAATTTTAGCACTCAGACTTCTATTGAAAGGTTAGAGCATTACTTTTTGTTCTTCTTTTGAAAATCTCAGATTATCTAAAGTTGTGGATCCTCTTCAGAAATGCTAGAGGAGTCAAAGATTGTTCTCAATAGTAGCATTACTTAAATGTTACTGAAGTAGGAGTAAAAATAGGTCTAGAACACCTTCTTTTCCCCAAAAAAATCACACAAGTTAATGTAACTGAGAAAATGTAAGTAATTGTGACATACCTCTGGTTCTCTCTTGTGCTCTCTGCTCTCTACCTCACTCCACAGTTTTTTTTTTTTAAATAGGATTTCAGTGTGGGGCTATAGAGGACATTGGTTGTATCTGTGTCTGGTGAATCACGTCTGTGTTGATTTGGAATTGTTTTGGATCCTTACCCTGTTGAAAGACCCAAAAATGACACATCTTTAGTTTTCTGGCCAAGGCCACCAGATGTCCTCGTATTTCAAATGGGTCCTGATGCCATGCACGCTAACAAGGGTTCCCAATTAATTTTGGACGAAAAGCAGGCCCACAGCATCACGAGTACTCTACCATACGTGACAGTTGACATAAGCAGCATTTCCACTTCAGTACCTATTGTTTTATACAAGAGTTTGTTGCTAAAAAAAACTTTGTCTTGGACTCATCTGACCTAAGCACGTGGTTTACGTTAAATTCCCAGTAGCATGAAAATATTTTCTTCCCTGGTATGTGTTCTAGAAATGCATGTAGATTACCTATCATAATGATTGTTATGGAGACTTTGTTACTCTAAGATGCAGCTGTTTACTGCGCTTCTCTTACATTGATCTTTTTGGAGCTTTTTAAACCTCCCTTATCATCAATCCAACTGTTAATGAGCAAAAAAATGTGGGCCGTCTCATTCTTGTCACAGTTACAGTAGTTATACCCTTTTAATTCATTGCTCCTACTGTAGTTATCAATTAATTATAGGTGATCAGCTTTTTTCTTGTTGTAATTTCCTAACTTATGAAGATAAACCCCCATTTGCTGAACTTGAGTGCCATGTTCTTGACCATTTTGCAGAACAGCTAAGAAAATGGAGCTCAGTGTCACATCATTTATACTCATGTGGAACAGGAAGTCATGGGTTAAGAAAAAAACGTGTTGCACACTCAGATAACACTAGACACTTTTGTTGCACTTAGGACTTAACAGACCAAATCTGCACCTCAGCCTTGGCTGAATGAAACCACCCACATGCTCAGACAGCAGTGTTGTTGCTCAGAGAGAAAGTTTAATAAAGACAATCTCCAGGTTTCTTGGGAGAGCAATTTTTTATCAGAACATCAGAAATCTTTAAAAGCTTCCAAATTTGCTTTCTGGTCCCCGACATGATTTCTAATAACTATTACAGGCTCTACAAGCTCTACTCAATATTTTTAACTCTGGTACTCAAAATGAGTGCTTGGAATTTCTGAAATATGTCATAGGCAAAATTTCTGCTTATCTTAGATCACCTTATACCTTCTAAATGTTCAACTATTTTAAATGGTGTCAGTAGCGCTGGGTGGTATGGCCTAAAATCAATATTGCGATATATTGAGCAGTTTACCACGATGCCAATAAATGATAATACGACACCACCATCCCCCCCTCGCTACTTCACAACCATATATACCATTACGGTATATTGATGGTATAATGGTATAATTCGCCTGGACAATCACAGCTACATTATCTTAATAAGTGCAAATCCCAACTACTTAGAGAGTAAGTAGTAGTAGTAGTAGTGAGCCTTTTTTTGGTTTATTCCATTAATTAGCCGCACCTTTAAACCTAGGTAACTCCATTAAGATGTGCAGACTTACTGATGGTCAGGTGCTGCCAGCACCCAAAATACTGCACTCGACAGCTTTAACTCTGTTTGCGCTGTTGTCAGTAGTAATAGCGACGAGGACATTTCCATGGAATTCACCATGCAGACAGCATCGAGCCTAAACCTGGTCCCACCGTCTCCCCGATATTGGCTGGAAAGTATGTCATCACGAGCGCTCTGATGCGCAGTTTCCATTCATCATTGATATAATGTAAAGCCAGACTAATGAACGGGTGCATCGTGCAAATGGACTTTTCCTTTATTTTTTTTAAAATTGACATGGGCAAAAGGACGTTGATTATTGTTGTAAATTTCGGTGTCAGTAAATTTTCGGCCTAGGTGTCAGTCTGTGTCACTGCCTTTTTAAAAGAAGAAATCTACCAATCCAAACCTTAAAATTCCCAACCAGATATTTTCCCTTCTTAACTCTTAAAGGGTATCCCTCACATTACTGGGCTAAGTATTTTATGTTTGTTAAATGCATACTTGTCCTCTGAATGTGTACCAGCTGCTTTCAAACCCACTGCTGTGCAGGCGTTTATCAAAAACAGACATCTTGATCAAAATATTCTTACTGTGTAGGCTCATATCCAAGCAGCCTTTTATGGCTAAAATCTTGGAAAGCTTCAATTTACAAACAACTAAAGACGGTTTTGAATACTCATTGTGTTTGTGAGGACTTGGTCTGGTTGTTATTCCTGCCGTAGCACTGAGAAGACTTTTAATTATCTCCTTTTAACTGTTGACTCAGCCTGCTCTGTTGTTTTAGATCCTTTGAGCTATCTGCAGCATTTGACACAGTCGATCACAACGTTCTTTTGTCCAGACTTTAACATGTTGACCTACATGGCCCTGTCCTGTCATGGTTTCATGTTATTTATCAGAGGCATTTTTCTCTATGCATGGGTGACTACGTATATTTTTTTTGACTTTGCACTGGCTGTTATTTTTCATATTAAAATTATTTTACTCACTTTTCAAATTCTATATGGTTTGATGCCAGTAACCAAAATGCTTGGGCTATGTAATTCCAGGAAAGCTTTAAGATCATCTGGTAAAATGTTTTTCTTCCAGACTAGGCTGAAACTGAATAGCAGAGGAGATTGGGCTTTTGCAGCGCTCCTCTGGAACACTGCTGCACAATCCATGCTGAGCTTTCCTTTGTTTTTCCACATTTTCTCATTTAATTGAGTTTGCATTATTTTATTTTACTTTTTACTCAACTACTTTTTTTAAATTTGGTCAACCGCTTTGGTCAGCTTCATTGTTTTTACATTTGTTATATTAATAAAATTAACGTTGACATTGATCAATATGAAGTATTAGAAAAATGCTATACCTTTATTTTGTAGTGGTGCCAATAAGTGTGCCCCACCAGTAAATGTTTTCTTCTATGTCTATGTTTTCTTCTATATTTCTTCCGTTTACTCCTGTAAATGTGATTTTTTTTTTTTTTTATTTATGATTATCCTCCTTCAATAAAAACATATTCAACATTTTTTAAAGAACTTTACCTAAATTGGCAATAATTTTGGAGGGTGCAATACAACAAATACATTGAGAAGTTGATGAAGTTTTTGACAACAGTTTTTACTTATCCT
Organism: Fundulus heteroclitus; assembly: GCF_011125445.2. NCBI lineage: Eukaryota > Metazoa > Chordata > Actinopteri > Cyprinodontiformes > Fundulidae > Fundulus > Fundulus heteroclitus. Next base: position 10,389,785 of record NC_046376.1, read on the forward strand.
TACAGGTAGTTAGTTCTCTAGGTATAGTATAAATGTATTGATTTTTTTTTTATTACAAGCAGATTTACATTTGGATGGATAAAATAACTAATTTGCTTAATTTATTATTAACATTGACGGTATTACATGTGTTACAGATCTTGATGGTAAAGTAAATATTAACTTGATATTTCTGCATGCATCCATATTAATTGTGTTCTTTTTTTCTCTCTCTCATTTCTGTTATCTGGTATATTGTCCTTCGTGACCTTGTTCCTGTTGGATTGACCTTCCTGCCGTTGTCTTCTGATTGTGGATTTCCTTTGGGCTGTTTTACCTTCCCTCTGGCTCTCAGGTAAGTGCTCTCTGTTAAAGTATTACTCACAGTCTGCCTCTTCTGGCTGCAGGGTTGTGTGGAAAGCTCTTTCAGCAGCAGAGATTTCTGCTCACAGCAGAGTTCTGGCACAGATTTACCCGGCCAGATTTTCTAGGACTGCCCTTAGGTTCTAAACAATGCAAAACTAAAGAAAAGACGGACTCCATACAGGATGTTATTCTCTTGAAGCTGGTTCAATGTGTTGGCTTTTGCATGGTTTGACAACAAAATCAAGGAAAATATTTTTCAGATGCAGAAAGCATATGAAAACTGAAAAACCCTCCAATCCCTTCCTAACCCAGCTCATTCTGACTCTCGTTGATAGGTGTGTACAGTCTAACCACAAGGCAGCTGTTTGAAATTGTTCTTACAGCAGAACAGAGGATATTGTTAAAATACGGGATCTGCCATTTGATGTAGAAATAAAATTGGACAATGGAAACAAAAGTGAAAAATGTGAGAGAGAATGAGAAGAGAGCAGGAGCATTGTCACAGAGAGGCCAGCTAATGGAATCTGTTGAGGGAAATGGCATTTATGTTTTCTATTGCTTTTAAGAATAAAATCAGCTATAGAAAGAGAATGTAACCAACACTTCATCAGTTAATTTGGCATTTTATGGTTGTTAGCATTTCTATGGTTGTTTTCATTCCAAACACCTTTTAATCATACAAGGCAGTTGCAGATTTTCTCCATTTCAGTCCTATCTACACACATTGATGACTGTTCTCACACTTTACTTCCTCCTGGATATATAACTGCTCCACCTGGTGGTGTTTGAATTGATAATCTGCTACAAATCACACAGAGTAGCTCACAGTCCCATTTGCGTTTTCTCCTCAGGCTCTGATGCCACTCCTATGTTGAGTCACGTAATTGCTTTATGTTTATTACAGTCAGTACAATCCTCAATCAAAACACCCTTGAGATTTTCTTTCAGCAATTTGTCGGCCTCACAGTGGGCAAGATAACATTTATCAGTTCACTCTAACCAATTTTACCTTCTTAATCAGGTAGGAATTTTGTTAGGAGAGGCTTTTAAAAGTCAATTTGACATCTGTGTTTTGTTTCTGGAAGATGACATCTCACCACATCTTTGCTCTTCTGGCTGCTCTTCCTCTTTCCTCCACTAGATGGTATGGCATAGTTAGGAGAGAATCTGGAGCTGGAGAAGCTTTGAGCCATGCCACTCCTGGCGTTTGTGTGTGTTTATGGGGTTTATTGTATGTCTTAGAGTTTCATAAGATGAAGCAGCTCTTTATTCAGGAGACAGAGTGTAAACATTAGCTTTTGTCAGCCATCCCCTGTGATCCACTTTATTGTCACTGCTTAGGGGTGAGTTTGGTTCAAAGTGGGCTGTTGTGTACATGCTGTTTGGGGGAGTAGAAAGAGTTTTCCACATGTCATTGAGCGCCTGTGAACCTGTCAGTGTACATGTCCGCCCGTTTATGGACGTCAGTTGACGGCGTGGCCCCTGTGTTTGCAGACATCACCCCTCTGAGGTTAGACGCATGGAATCAGCCCTGACAGCATTTGTCATGTTGCAGGATTGTGAAACATGTGGTTCAAAACACAACTTCAGATACCTGACACAGCAAGTGCAAACAAAACGGGGAACGTTTTGTTTCAGCCAGGCAGGTGTCTGAGATTAGTCACAAACGCTTGCTGTTGCAAAGCAGGCGAAGTCTAATCAATGTTGCTTGTGTATTCATTTTGTAAGGCAGTTTTGTCAATTATTGTCTGGCAACCAGTAACTAAGGACTGCTTTGGGATCAGGACATTAGCTCGGCCAGCTGCTTACGATGATTTGTTTCATGAAAGTAGGAAGAGGCAAGGCACATTTCTTCAGTAATGGCAGATTTTTTTTTCAGTCAGCCAATGCTTTTTATTACCTGAAACTCTCTGAGAATCCCTAATTTGCTCCAGATGCTGACCTGCTGTTGACTTCCCCCTAACTGGGGGAATGTTTTTAGCTTAACTCCATAATGACTTTTCTCCTTTGAACAAACAGAATCTAAAAGTAGCTTTAAGCGACTTCAAGAGAGTTCTTTTACACCAGAACGCCTCGTCTCTCTCTCTCTGTAAAACTCCCCATGTCCCAGGCCAGGAGATTTTCAAGGATGCTAATTTGCATTAAACCCTAAACCAAATTCAAGGCAGCATTGCTCAGTCTAATCAGAGCCCATGTTCACAGTCAGAGTGGGAGCTTATTATGGGAACAATGAATGGCTGAACTGGCGCCTCATCCTGTTAATGTTCATTTTTTCTTAAAGATTTAACCACTGGAGAGTTATTTACGATGGATACATCTGCAAATCTAAAAACAAAAATCCAATGAAGCTACAAATAAACTGACTTTGGTAAGCTGTATTAATATTGTAACACACTCATGCTTGTGAGCTGGCAAGAAACTATTTCAATGCTAATAAAACCTTCCATTAGTGTTATAAAAGTGATAGCTTTGGAACCTGCTGTTCATGATATATACTGAAATATATGTTAGTTTTTAGATTTCTTTTACAAACAATTGTGGTCAACTATTACTCCACTATAAGCAACAGTAGTTCTGTCAAATTAATAAGTCCTGGTGTATGTCCTTTCAAAAATACTTACGTTTTCATAGAACTGGAAAATCTGAAAAGTTTTTTTAACAGTGCATTTCATTTGAGTGTTGTCAAGAATACCTCAGGAATATTCTGTTATATTAGAGAGATCATTAACTATAACATAAGTAATAATGATGATGATATTATTATTATTATTATTAACAACAACAACAACTCTAAGATTTACATAGCACTTTTCTAGATGCGCAAAAGCACTTTACAATTTCATGCATTATTTATTCCCTCCTCATTCAACTCGGTGGTAGAAGCATGGCTGCCATTCTGTACCTACTGTCCCTTCAGACCACCACGATAAGTCACACCATCACATTCATACATTGGCAAGTTGGGTTAGGCATCTTGCCCAGGGATGCAACGACTGATTATTTCTACCCATTGCATGATTATCCACCGCTCCTCCCTCTTTACAAGAGTATGATTAAAAATCTATACTTTCCTAAATATATAAACCCCCTTTACAATAATTATCAAGCTTATTTAAAGCTGAAACACACTTAACCATCCGTCTGATCCGATGGAAAATCGTGTCGTAGCAATTAAATCTAGTAGTAGTGAAAGGGTTACGTTCATACCCATATGTGTTTATCTCGGAATGCATGCAGCTCAATAAATAATCAAAACATTTCAATGAACTGTGCATTTACCCTAACCTGACTCTCGCCAGATGGCTGTAATTCCACAGAGCTCCACACGGCTGCCACAATCCACAATCGCTGCCATTGGGAGAGGGATTTCACATAAAATGCTCGTAGACCCCCCCCCCTCCACACACACACACACACACACACACACACACACACACACACACACACACACACACACACACACACACACACACACACACACATGCCTGACCACAGGTTTACCTAAAAGTCCACAGCAACAAAAAGCCATGTGAACGGCGACAAAGTTGGTTATACTGTAAATTACTACACAGTTTAAGACGTAAATCAATAGAGCTGTATGGGAAAAAAAATACTAAGTTCATCAACATGCTTTCTCAGGTTGGACGGTGAATTTTTGTAAGCCGTGATGAATTTTGTCTGGGGCAAATATAACAATACAATCATTTTTTTCATTTCAACTACCTTAAATAAGCTAAACGTAAAGCCATAGATGGAACTACATTAACAAACAGCAAAAACAAAAGCCTTTATAGAAATGTAGTGGAGTAAAAAGAATGTATTGTTAAAATTTTGTTTCATCAAAGTAATACGTTTTCAAAAAAATTCTACTCTACTACAAATTCTCAAAAAACTGTACAGTGCTCTATATTTTACCTAATTACTGTCCTCTGATTGCACATAATGCATTTAGGTGATGTTTGAGGTAACCAGCCCAGTACTAAATTCTTAAAGATTTATTCATTTATACTGACACTATTCAGAAAAAAAATCTAAAAATTTGATTAATTATCCTCCTTACAGGAAAATCAACCCTTTTCAATTACATTGTCGAGCAATATTAGCATTAGGCCTTTTAACACCTTCAGTAAAAAACAACAAAAAAACATAGGGAGAAGTAGAGATCAAAGCAGAGTAACAACGTTTAAGACTGTATCAAAATTACATTGGACAAATGCTGTCAGTTTATCTGTGGCAGCTTTAAAAATCTGCATCACTGAGTCAACCATATTTATCTTATTTCTGGCTCGCCCATCTGCCAGCAATTGGCAATAAATAAATAAATCGTCTGATAAATATTCTCTGTTTCTATTAGGAAAAAAAATTATGTTTCAGAATTGACTTTTACTTTTTCGGCCCTACTTTTCCTAATCCACTTTTCACCTTATTAGTAGATTTATTCAAGACCCACAAATGTTGTGCCTCAGGCTTTCAGTGGGAATTGCAGTGGGAGTTTAGGGGCAGTGGGGTTGTGATAATTGCTGTGAGCGATTTGTTTGCACTGGCTTTCTCAGTGAGAATTTTTGTCTCTTCAAGTATAACTTTGTGGTAAGTAACCAGGAATTAGCAGTAGATTCTACTATTTTTTTTTTATAGATAGTTCAGATGATATTATTTTGGTCTCACAGTCATACTTTGAGCTAAAGGCAACCTTTTTAAAGAACTTTCAAAAATTACAGCCAAAACTGCTGCAATGGGAGAAATCCAGGAAGAAGTAACAGACTATAGAATATAGAGAACAGAAAGGTCATAAAGTTGTAGGGAGAGAGGAAGAAATGAAAGATGGTGTAATGAAGGAAGGTCTAGTAAGGAACACAGAAAGTGAAAAAGCCTATATACTGGCAGGGTAAACAGATGATGGCCAATCAGGGAACCAAAAAAAGGTGGAAACTAAAGGCAAAAAATACCATTACTTGTATTAAACTAAGCAGCTTTATTGCAGAGTCCGTATAGTAAAGTAATGTTTGAGTGATATTATAGTAACCGTCGGGGTGACGGTGGTGCAGGAGTTATGGAATTTGTCCCGTAACTGGCGGGTTGCCTGTTTGATCCCTCCGCTCTGACTGTTGTCCTTGGGCAAGATACTTAACCCACATTGGTCAGAAGGCCCCATTGCATCTATGTATGGCAGCCTCACTTCAGGGCAGTTGTGGTTACTAACATAGTTCACCACCGTCAGTTCATCACTGTAGTGCTTTGGGGTCGTCAGACTTGATAAAGCACTATACAAGTACAAGCCATTTATCATTAGGAGTTCTAAAAGATAATGATTTAAATAGATCCGGACAACACATTTGAGTAATATTAGCTAGCTAAAGGATGCTAGCAGCTAATGGCTAATAAACAAACATTAATTGAGCAGCAAGCTAAACGCGGTTAGCGTGGCCTTGTAGCATGCTAGCCAAAGCTAATCAAACAACATTAATGTGAACCACTGGTCACGCTAACATCAGTAATATGTTTAATATATGAAATTAAATAATTTCATAACCTTTCTTAATTCATCATTTAGTGTGATGGTCCTTGAGATGTGTGGCCAAGTTTGTTTTGCTGCTCGACTTAGTTGCCACCACTTTAAACCACTGTTTGCGCACAGGCTTGTCAAGATCCTTGGGTTTCCCGTCTTCGTTTGCCTCAAGTGCAAAATATTTAGTATCCATACCATGCCAAATTAGTATCCGGATACAGCATTTGAGTATTGATACTTTTCGGAGTAACCTACAACCCTAGTGGCAACTTAAGAAGTACAACTCAAGAAGTACAACCTACCATGGGATCTGCTGGTCATCTTGTACACTGGCCTTATTTAGTCTATTTTGTGTTCATCCAATGCTGTGTAGCTCATCCACAAAACAGAACGGGTCCCAACTACAACAGATAATTAGGTCTGCTTAGAGTATCATCAGCAACTTATGCTGGGTAAGGGTCAGCAAAGGGGAGGCTAACATCTCTGCAGACCCCACACACCCTTGACACAAACTTTGGTTTTTGCAAACAGCACCCTGTGGCGTCAACCTGAAGATAAACTCCAGTCATCACAGAGACGGTTTCTCTCCCTGGGCTGTCCTCATAATGATCACGGTGAATTTCCTAAAGTGTGAGTAATCAGCTGTGAAACATCTAAATGGTGTCAAATTCCACACCAGCCTCCCATCCCCCAGAGTGTTCACAATATCCACTATGAACCATGTGTTCATAGTGATACACACCAGGAAAGATTATTAAGGTAATGATACTGAATAAAACTGTGAAAACCTTTATTTTGACCTTTGGCAGTGTATGGAGCTTATCTTGGTCTCAAATGGGTAACTGTGTACGGTCCCCTTTTTTGTCCTGCTCCAGGAATGGCTCTCACTCCTGATTTGCGACTACTTTGTAGCTTACACAGCTGATATAAAAAATTAGAAAATTAGGTATTTTTTAATTAGCTCACGACACAAGTTTTCTTACATGCTTGTCTGGAAGAGAAGGGTTCAGTGGAGCAAACTCACTTGCAGATGGTTAGGCAGATTCAGCACTCAAATCTGTTATTATAACCGAGTGTGCAACTGAATCCCTACAGAAAACACTTTTTGTCTTTGAACTCATTTTCAAACTCGCAGGTTCTTCTGGTTAGCAAAATAAGCAATCACATTCAGGGTAAAAGGACATCAAATATGGTGGTGCAGTTCTCAAACCTGTTCTCAAGCCTGCCACAGGTTTCTTTGGTCTAACCAAGTCTAGATTTTCTTTCTGGTAAATATGTTGGCACGTTATACTAAAGTTATCATTGATTGGCAGTACCCTCTGGAGAAGGAAGAAAAATAATTATTTGTTTTGTACTGTGAATTTATTTTTATTTTTTTACTTTCTGCCATGGGTAAAATATCCAATTAAGTTTTTTTTTCTTTCCCTGGACTGCAATCTATAATATTGAATCAAGAAATCCTTTTTAGGTGCACTTTCATCCTTATTTCCTTCATTATTTAGTGTTTCTCTCATTTTAAAATATTGTTATTGGCTTAGATGGAACATCTCAGTTTTCCACTAAGTGTGGAACCCATCCCCCTGTTAGGTTCACTGCTGGTGACTGGCTCCTTGATCCGTTGATATGTTGATGATTCTTGGTGTCTGGGGCTGGGTGCTTAGGTGTGTGCTGGCTCACGGTTGGTGACTGCTTCTCGTGGCCTGGACCACTGGCTCTGTCAGGGCTTTACTGCGGGCTGTGTGCCCTTAGGTCTCAAGTCTTTGGGTCCATGGCTGCATCTCCTTTGGCATAGCTGACATCCAGCGGAGCCTGTGGGCTTGTTGCTGCATCCCACAGGGCCTTCTGCACTTTGGCTGCAGAGGAAAATCCTTCTCTGCTCTTCTCTGGGATGGGAGATGCAGCTATCCCTGTGTTGGTCCTCTTTGGGCTTCCGTGCTCTTGGAGCCCTTTCAAATATCTGTCTGGAGCTCTGGTTTACCTGTTGTATGCCTCAATGCCTTGGGGAGTGGGTCTTTGGCTCCTTGCAATCACTATTGAGCAGTTTGTTTTATGGAGAAACCTTACATATACAAACACACAGGTGTTTGGCTCCAGATGATTACAGATACACTTCTATACAGACAAACCCTATAGTTGTATTTAGTGACAGCCAAAGCTGTCTTGCATGAAACACTACTGTGTATTTTCCAGTGATGTTAGTATGAGTGTTGTTTAATCCCATAAAAATGTCCAATAAAGTATTTTTTTTACATGAGTATCAAGCACTATAGTGGAAGCTATAATGCTCCACTTGTGAAAGGAAATCTGTTGGGCTCCCTTTCATACTAAAAGAGCAATTCTGAGTGCTACGCTGCCAGACAGGACTGGATCGTCTACTGTAAATTCTCTTCATTTTGGTCTGCCCAATAAATCCCTTCTCAAGCTTCAGATGGTGCAGAACTCGGCTGCTCTTCTCATCCGGCAATCTCATAGCTCTTGTTCTGCAGCAGTGTGGCTCCCGTTTAAATGTCGCATCATCGTCAAAATTCTTCAACTCACTTTTAAAGCCGTTCATATTTACCCGACCTTCTATGTGTGTCTTAGATCAACCTCCTCTATCTGCCTGCCTTACCACCATGGAGTGTAATTGGTAAATGTGTTGTACTTGTATAGTGCTTTATCAAGCACTTTACACTACAGTCAGTCATTCACCCATTCACGCTCTCATTCACACCCTGACTATGGTGAGCTATGTTAGTAGCCACAAATGCCCTGGGACAGACTGACAGAGTTGAGGCTGCCATACAACGGCGCCATCGAACTCTCTGACCATCAGACTTTCTGACCACCGCCCGTGGGTGATTTGGGTGAAGTGTCTTGCCCAACAACTGAGACACAACAACTGAGACGGACCGCACAGGGGATTGAACCGACAACCTGTCAATTACAGTACGACATCCCTAAATTTTGTGCCACCATTGCCTCAAATGCAGGGTCTTCATTTGCTCTGCTCCTCATCTCTGACCTGGGAAACATCCGTATTTTTTCACTGTTCAAAGCTGGTCTGAAAAGCTGTTCAGATTAGTCCATCCTTCTTAACCTTAGTGTACCTTTTTCTTAATTTCTAATCTTATCGCCATTGTACTTTAGGTTTAATTTGATTATATTTTAGTTTGCATTTACCTGTACAGTGACCTTCAGTGTCCTGAGAGGCGTTTCTAAATAATAATAATAATAATTATTATTATTATTATTATTATTGTTATTGTTATTGTTGTTATTGTTATTATTATTGTTATCTGGACAACATTTGTAAAGAAACAGTATCATGAAGGCCAAGGAACATGGCAGGCAGCTCAGGGAGAATGTTTTGGAGAAGTTTACATGTTTAAGTTACAAAACAACATCCCAAGTTTTCAACTTCTCAGTCCACTGTTCAGTCCATCAACTGAAAATTTAAGTGTGTGGCACAACTGCAAATCTTTGAACACATGGTTGTGTACCTGAACTGACAGACAAGGGTGACATTAATCAGAGAAGCAGTCAATCGGCATGTGGATAAGCTGCAGAGAATCACTGTTCAGTGATTCAGTGAGCCAATCTTTTGACAAGACAGCTAGAAGTCAACATATCAGACATTGGAAGAGTGGGGCAAAGAAATCATTTGTTGAAAAAAGCTAGAAGTTGTCCTGCTTGTAGTTTGTTACAATCCCTTGAGGAGACAAAGCAAATGTGGAAGAAAGACTTCAGTAAAAATACCACCATTTCCCAGTGTCATGGTATTACCACAAACTTCAAAAATGTCCCCTTTCACCAAGACTGTAAGACTTTAAACACAGAGGAGTGCAATGATATATTTTAGATGAGTGATTATAAACTTAAGTATGGCAAAGAACCAATTCTGTCACAACATGGTGCTGCTCTAGATCTGAGAGAGGTTTATCTCCTTGAAGAGGCCAAAGAGCTGACCCTCTTCATTTCTCAACAACATGATGATTAACGTCTTAATTCCAAAAGGGTCGCACATTCAGTTGTCATTTAGGTTCTCAGGAAAATAGTCTCTGATGTGTTCTGCATCACATTGTTATCACCAAACTAAACTAGTATATGTGATAATAATAATAATATTGCCCATCTTTGTTGGATGAAACCCTGAGTTTGAACTCTTATTACAGGACCTTACCGCCACCTCTTGTAAGTAGTGTAGAGAAGGCATTACAGATTTTTTCTCCCCTTTTTTTCTTAGCATCTTTTTGCCCAGACAACGGCCCATGACTCTGTCTTTGAGTAAATAATAGATTTTCAAACTCTAATTCTTGAGGGTCTGCCACCAGTATTCTGCTGCAGCTTTTAGTTCTGCCTGCTTCACCACACCTATAAGAAATAAATAACCCATAAGCTGTAGTCTTACTGACTCAAGTACATGCTGAGGAGGTAACAGGGAGAGTGGCGTGCCGGTGGTTAGAGCATTGTGCTTCTGTCCTGGAGGTTCTGTGTTCAACTCCCACATACTGCCGCTCTGGCTCCCTGAGCAAGAACCTTAACCCCAGATTGCTCTCCAGGCGCAGCACGGTGGCAGCCCACCCCGAGCCCAAGAGGATGGGTAAAAAACAGAGAACAGACTTCATTGGAATGTATGTTGCAATGACGATAAAATTGCTGTGTTGTTGTTGTTAATTCAGGTGTATTTGGCCTAAAATTAACTTAAAAGATGGATGACTTTGACTGGGCCATTCTGATATATACATATACACAAATGCATATACATGCTTTGATTCAAAAAGGAGTCTCAAAGTCTAGAACTAAATCCTATTGAGTATATATAGCTTCTATATATATATGTTTTATTTTATTGTATTTTATTTTTATTTTTTGTCTGCACCATCAACACCAAGTCAAATTCCTTGTAAGTGCAAACCTACTTGGCAATAAACTTGATTCTGATTCTGATAAAACAGATCCTCTATTGTCCCACAGTGATGTACTAGCAACAGAGAGCAAATTTAGCTTGTTGAAAATGGCATACTCATTAAAAAAGTGTGCAACTGAGTAGGTTTATTTAATAAAAATGCAAAAGGTATCTACTGTGTATTTATGCATAACATCCACCGACAATTTTCAAGAATGAAAAAAAAAAAACTATACAAAATAGCTTATTGAGTTTGTCAGAAGCAGTAACGGTCATAAAGTCTGCTATGTGCATTTAGGAAATAACAGTCTACCATTGAAGGAGCTCTTAAGATCTGCAACAGCTTCATGCATGGGGTGGGAGACCTTTCCTGTAAAAAGTGCAACTCCAGCCTAGTTCATTGTTCAGGTGAACACCCAGGTACTTGCAAGACTCCACTATCTCAATGTCAGTTCTCTGGATGTTTACTGGTGTCAGTGTGGTGGGTCTGTGCCTTGGGTCTGTGGCATAAGGTGCTGGGTTGTTTATCTTTACTCTTCCTCATCTGTGATGTGCTGTGGGATTAAGTCCTCTGAAACAAAGGAAGTTGGTGGTGGCTGATAGTTGAGAGGTGTGAAGTTGTGGTAAGAGAAGCAAGCAGTTGTCAAAAATAAAGGGGGACACTGCAGGGGAGAGGTGAGTGTCTGATTGTACCTGTTGAAAAATTAGTTAAAACCATTCAATTACACTAAATATCCTACAGCCTGGGAGTTGGGTTTGTGACCGGAACTAGATTTCAGGCTTTTCCAAACTCCACCCTCCATCTTCTTCCAGTAGCTTGCAGTTCCCATTTATTTCCTCATCTAAAGGCTCTCTATTGCCCTTGAGAAAAACTTTTACTTCAGGGAGAATCCAGGTCTTGTAATTGGAGGAACATTGTCCCCTCATTAGGAGCAGTGTTGTCCACTCAGAGGTTAACATAGTCTGTGATGCTGTCAAACTGGAGCTGAAACAGTCCTTCAGAGCTTTTTATAGTCCCCTCAGACCATCTCTTCATCTCTTCACAGCTGTGTCACTGTGTACAATAAGTGTTTACACAGGATGTAAATTAACTAAGTTTTGATCCAGGCCCCTCAGAGGAGGAGGAGATGATGAGCCGTATGCGCCCTTGATGTACAATAAGTCCAGTGTTTAATTGTGTCGGGTGCAGCAGGTGACATAATGGATAAAGGTGAGGAGAGTGGAGGACAGGAAGACACAATTAAATTCCCTGTAGATCTGAAAAAGTGCCTGGGGGTGCTGTGTTTCCAGTCTTTGGGTAACAGTTCTCTGTTAACTCAATAACATGTGAAAACTCCTGCACTAGATGGTATGGCTTCATGCCAACAGCTAGCAGTTCAATGTGGAACATCTCTTTGATACTTGGACGCCTCTGTCTTCTTTGGTTCTGTCGGCTCGCAGTAAATGAAAACCGTCCATGTTTGTTTGTGTGTGTGTGTGTGTTCGGAGTTGGCATAGTAAGCCATGTTTCAGTAAGCATACAAGCTGCTCTCCTGTTAGCATCTCTGCAGCCAGGTCAGTGCTGCCAGTTCATCCGCTTTTTTGGGAAGGGATATCACCTTTCTCATGACTGATCAGATAATTGGTGTGTACCTTGTTGGGCAGCTAAATGCTTTTAAGTTATTTTATATTTAATCAAGTAACCCTCAGTCTGTAAGGGATTGTCCTGTGAACATCAGCCCAATTTGACTTTGATATTATAGGACAATAGATGAAAGAGAGGTTCAAACTGTAGCCTTCTCTAACAGCAAAACTCCTTCCCAAATATAATAATTTATTAAATAAGAGATGATTACATTTTAAGTCAAGTGTTTCATATAACAACTCTTGTTGATTGTGTGGGAATGATGGATTAGTTGTTGCAGAGCTGGCCTTTAGGGTCCTGGAGAGGCCCCAAAGGTTGGCGATTTGAAACTCATTGATGGTCTGAGCACCACCCTTGACCACCGATTGTTCCCCATGTGCCACTCATTGACAGCAGCACACTGCTCTCTAAAGGATGGGTTAAATGAAGAGACAAATTTGCCCCACCGTGGAACTAAAAAGTATATTTTTCTTTACTGGGCTAGTGACACTTAACTAAAGCTACTAAACAAAATTAACGTTAAAGAAACTAATGATCTATGTAAACACACAAGGACAGATAAAACTGTTGAAAACCATCACTATAAAAATGATACAAGGATTTTTAAAACTTCAGAGATGATCTTTATTTTGAAGAAGCAAAGTTTATCTTAAAGAATTTGGAATGAGGTCAAATTAGCTTTAACTGGCATGTGCTCAACAGTGGGAAACAGATCGAGTTTGGTTGGGACAAAGGCTTTGTAGGTCCAAGGAGGCGTCCTGATGTGTGGGTCTTCCTGATGTGTGGGTCTTCCTTCGCCAGGGCTGTCGTAAAGAGGATTAGTCCTTGAGTTTAGTTTTGGTTGATGTTTACATAACTATAATTATGTAAACAGAAAATTGTTATATTTTCCATGGTTATAGGTACAACAACCTAACCTGGTTGTTATGTCCGATGCCGGCATGAAAGCTGCGTCTCTTCCTCCTAAGCTTGGGAGAAACATCTGGACGCGAGGCCTCTTACATGGTCTATGAACACAAATGCCATAGAAAACGAAAATAAACACAGTTTTCTACAAAATGGTCAGCTCCCTAATGTGTACAAGCAAGGCAGAAAAAACAGAAACACACAACCACTTTTTAAAAAATTTAAAACAGAAAACCTCGGCTCAGTCCTTGATGTGGCCGTCCTGGGTTTGAGTCCCGGCCTGTCGACATTTGCTACATGTCTTCCCCCTCTCTCTCTTAACCCCATTTCCTGTCAGCTATTTGTTAAATAAAGGTCTCTGGTGCCCAAAAAAAAAATAAAAAGAGAAAATCTCAGGGCTGAGTGAGGAGCAGCTGGAACAGGCTGCATGCTTGCACGGCACCTAAAATACAGCAGTAAAAAAACAAAAAAGAGATGTTGTTGCAAAATACCCCCAAAAGACTTGCAACTGTGATTGTTGCAAAATGTGGTTTTACAAAGTATTGACTCAGGGGAACTGAATTCCAATCCTGATCTGGCATTTCAGATTTACTTTATATTCTTTTACAAAACTGAAGTTTGTGTTTCTGACTGATTAAAATACAAATTACTTTTTTCAGGCTGTTACTGTGTTCAGCGAAGCTATTGTTGCCAATTTAGCTTATTTTTGAATACTAAATAAGAAAGTAATTTTAAGGAGTTTAATATTTCTGCCTTCTTTGGGTGTTAGTAACATTTCTGAATTGCTTCATTCATTAGCAGCTGAAAAAACACAATTTGTGTATGAAAATATAATCCATATATATATATTCATCCTTTGACTACAAAATCTTACATCCAATATGACACAGCTTACATCACCCTTGTCCCAGTGGTTAATATACAATTTGATCTGTTGTTGTTTTTTATTCCGTTCTCTGATTGTATCCAGAACTGTGAAATGAAATGGTTTCAGATCTCATTTTCATAAGAAATTAATTTGCTTTGCAGCCGTGTCTAAACGTGTACGATCTGTTGGCATGGTACGGTGCGCTGAACAATCAAATCACCTTCATTAGATTAGCCCTTCCTCCAAATTTACGTTCCTTTGTTCTCCCGAAAACTGATGAAATGCCAAACTGCCTCCTAAATTATCACTTATCAGCAAAGTATGCAGGGCAGCTTGCGCCAAACGGAGCTCAGTGTTATCGGATAGCCACTCTATTTTGGCAGCTGTTAACACTTGATCCCCTGAGAACAAGAAGAGACATTTTAAAGGAAAATGCTTTTGGCTCAATGTTAAAGCATCGGTTCCTGTAGGTTTAGGGAGTGCAGGTTTGTCCTGATCTCTGTAGTGAATCCAGTATACTGGTCTGTGTACAGGGGAAGCTAAAATAACCGGTAGGAAATGCATCCATTAGCTGACTGAATAGGAACTCGAGCGGCACGTTACTGACTGAAGCATCTTTCTTTTCCTATTTAGAAAAATACCAAAAACAATAATACATTCTCTAACAGTCTTAGTTTTCCGAGCTGGTCTTTGTGCAAAACAATCAATAAAATGTTTCTCCTAAAAAAAAAAAAAAAAAAACTTCTAACCAGCAACTTCCAACTATTAAAATAGGTGAGCCTGGGGTTTGTCTGGCAGGGTATTAATATCATCCTGTTCCAAGGTGTTTTAGGAGCAGGGAGCTGGAATATTTTTACAACTGAATTTAATATTTTTTAATTCTAGTGTATATTCCAAGGGAATATTTCTCTTGTAATGTGCATTTAGAATTCTGGGAGTTTTTTTGTGTGTGTTTCTGTGAGGAAGTCAAAAACTGTTCACAGGATCATAGAGTTTATAAGCTTCAGTCCTGATGGACCAGTGGTTCAGTTCGAGCTGGGCAGCTTCAAAAAGCAATCAGCTACATAATGTTCTGATGCAGTTTGAAATAGCAGCCATTCACTACAAACTCCCGCAGTGACCCAGTGGGAGTTTTTCTCACCTAACAGCATATATCATTTTTCTCCTCCTGTGCCGAGATATATATGCTCTGCCAATCGCTTGTGTTCTCCGTGGAAGATTATGGGAACCACAGGGGATGCTCCTGACTGTTCGAAGGGCAGTTAAAATAGAGAACAAATTCATCTAGCACTGCAGCCTTTGCCATTTTGTCTCAGGTGAAATGGGAGAGAGCCAATACACTAAATGATATGATTAGATTGGTCTTTTGTTCCAACGCATGCCCCACACAGCCATGTCTCTATGATTTGTGCGCCTTCCATTTCTAATAAATGTGCCATGGCTCCGCCTTCGGGTGCCAGGGTGTCAGTTGAGTGAAGTTGTTAGGTAAGATGTGGTTTTGCGAAGAACCCCGCGTAGAAGGTGATTGAGGCTGATGGGAAGCGGAGTAAAAGCATCAAGCCACTCATTGTTGCAGGGCTGCCTGTTGACTCAGCCTCCATCAATGGCATCATTACAATAAGCTATATAAAAAGCTCCAGGAATAGAAGTGTGCTCTGCAAGGATTGCAAAGGTACACAAGGATGCTTATCAGGGTTATTCAGACACAGGCAAATTTGTTGTTACCCATCAAGAATAAACACAAATACACAGCGATGGCTCAAATAATGGTGGGAAAGTGGTTTCCTGTACATGTTGCAGTAAAGCAACCCCATAACAAAACTGAGCCATGTTTCATGGTAGGTGTATCGTTCCTTTCTATTAACTCTTAATTTTTTCCTTTTCATAAGCACCGAGCTTATATGACAGACCAAAATGCTTCAGTTTTGTCTCATCTTTGTAAAATAAATTACAGAATCTGTTGCCTTGTCAAGATACATTTTGAAGAATTCCAGCACAGGTATTTGTGGCTTTCTGTTGTTTTTGAAACCTTTATGGGTCTTCTTCTATGGAACCCATTGCGATTCAAAATGTGTTGTAATAAGAAAATGGGTTTCTGGACCATTTTCTTTGCTTTTTTCTACTATCTAGATATCATGTGATGAACCTGGAATTAATTTCTTCCGTTCAGATCCTGGGATGACAGTCCCATGAACCTTATATATATTTTTTATAATATTGACTACTGGGGTCACCAGAGCTTGAAACTCCTCAGAGATGGTCTCATAGCCTTTGACTTTAACTTTGATAACTATATTTTTTCGTTCTGAGCTCCTCAGAAGGCTATTACTTTTTATTATTCTGGTCAGTGTGGTGCACACAATCAAAGCTGAATGACTGATGGAAAGAAAGAAACAGACTATTTAAGGCTAATTACTTAGTTTGAAACATAATTAATTTGACGTATGATAATTTCTTTTGAGTTGCCAACAACTCTGTCCATAAT
The DNA here is from genome assembly GCF_011125445.2 of Fundulus heteroclitus. NCBI lineage: Eukaryota > Metazoa > Chordata > Actinopteri > Cyprinodontiformes > Fundulidae > Fundulus > Fundulus heteroclitus. The sequence goes on from NC_046376.1 coordinate 10,406,407, forward strand.
AGTTTAGCAATGTGTTTGTAAAATTAACATAAAACAAAGTGCACATGCTTTAAATGTGAACTAAAGAACAGTTTTTCTGAACAGGTTACTTTGAAACTGCCAGATAAAACCCAGATGACCATCTGGCACTTTTACAGATATTTTTAAGTTATCTTTAATAGTCATTTCCATAGTAAGTGAGCTAAAGGAAGCACATAATCATCTTGACATGACGTGAGCATTTCAAAGCACCATTAGGTAATGTGTAATGTTTGTAATCGTAACTTTTCATCAGCTTTTCCAAAAAAAACAAAAAAAAACCACTTATCATCTAGTCTTACTTTGCTTATTTAAAAATCTAGTAAGGTTTGGAAACCTTAGAAGTAATTAACTGTAAATATAGCCATCTATTGTATGCTCTGTCAAAATGTTTGTGTGAATGGTGTGTTTTATTCAGTGAAGAAATGACACATTTGGGATTAGAGGATACAAACTTAATGTGGAAATGTCAGTCATTATATAGTTGTTATGGTGAAGTGATTTATTGATGGTGTTGTGAATATGTCTGTGGAGTTGTGCTTCCAAATCTTTAAAAACTAAATCAAATTTCAGGCAACACTAACTGCATATGTGTTAGACTGAGTACGCATCTGATTAATCAATAAGTTTTCTGACCAGTCAACCCTGGAAGAGAGAGCTTTTGGCCTGGAACCTGAAAGGAGCTGATTGCTAATTTCCTAAAGCTGTGCCAAAATATTTTAAGATTCCATTTTCCTACACGCCATAGAGGCATGCTTGTCTCAATGTAGCGAGTCATTTAAGATGCTCGCCCTTTGGATTACTAATGTGGTTTTATCATAATCCAAAATCCAACCAGAGAGAATCCAACCAGTTCTGCATGTCCACAGAGACCCAGGCCAGTGCTGGGTCTGTTCAAAAGGCTTACTTTTAGGATCTTGAGGCAGTCTGTTTTTTTACTGTTGAGGCTGTCTGGTTCTGGGAATATTGGCTGATCATGAAGATGGCACCTGGATAATTGATTTACTTCCTCTTTTATACTTTATAATTCAGAATTAGGTTACATCCACACTGCAGGTCTTGATGCTCAGTTACGATTCTTTGCCGAAATCAGATTGTTTTTGAGGTGTCCATTCACGCTGGTATTAAATGCGACCATCATCATACTTCTGTCTGACTGCTTCAAGACCGCAAAGCGACCCGCAGGCGCAGATAATAGGAGACATCACACAGTAGCACATTGTTTACGGAAGTAATGATGAATGTGATTGTTTCTAGAAGTGTTCAATAAAGTTTTGTTAAAAAGAAGAAACCTTGATAAGAAAACTGGTACTGGCTGACATGCCTCCTTGTTGTTATTAGAAAGCTGCTGAGCAATATGAGCCGACAATATTAAGACCACATCATAGCAAGACAAAGTAAGAAGAAAGCAGCACAGCTATTAAGAACGGTCTATTATGGAGCGCTAACTGCTAATACTGTGCGTAGACGTGTAGTGAGAGTCACGAGAGTGACGTGACAATTCAGACTGTAGACATATTGAAAGTAATCAGATGCATATCCAAATTAGTACCACATATAGAAGTGGCACAAATCGGATTTTTTTTGGAGGGTGAAAAGATCGGAATTGGGCCCTTCACACTGCTGTGAAAAAGATGGATATGGGTTGCATATGGGCACAAAAACTAGATTTGGTCGCTTTTCCCTGCAGTGTGAACGTAGCCTTAGTCCATAGAATTTGTTTTTTGTTTTTTACTTTGAGAAACATATAAGCTACCACTAATTATAACATATTTAAGTGAATTATGGTTGTCTTGAAGGATTGTTTCCTGGGTAATTCTTTATTTAATCAACAGGATGTTGGTTGGAATATTTGTTAGTTCTGTTAATTGCTGGTCTTTTTTCTTTTTGTTGCAATTTCTGTTGTTTCAGGTAATCAGAATGAATAAAAATTGATTAATCAATAGTAACTGTATGTTTTTACTATGTCAATGATCATATTTTATGTTTATTTGATTAAATCCTTTTCCCTTAAAAGCATACAGAAATCACCTTGTGGTGCTTTTAGTATAAAGTACAAAGAAAAAAAAAGAGGTGTAAAGAGGCAAATTATTTTTGTGTAGTTTATCAAATGTCACAATACCAGATGACACCATAATTCTTGTGGCATTTGATCAGATTAAATCAGGGCAACATTTGAAGGACCCATGTCGTCTTTGTGGCAGCAGGTTATGGGGAGATTTTACGCTCTGCCTAGAATGACTTTTTGTATTTTTTCTACATTGGAAATGTTGCATTTCAGGATAGATGATACCCTCTATAAAAAAACACAGCCTGGATTAAAAGAAATCTAAACTAATCTGTAAAACTTTTTCTCCTAAAGCTAAAATCAAAACTTTTTGCACTAAGGTCAGATTTTCAAACTTAAGCATATATGCAAATATACTTTGAGGATTTTCAGCCTCAGGCCATGGTAGCTGCTCTATAGTTTTTTACCAAAATAATTTATTTTTGTGTTTTTTAAGCATATCCAGTTTGTTCTAAATGTAATATATTCATTTAGCCATATCTTTATTTTATCTCCAGGGTATTTGCTGGGTGTTTAGCAGAAAAACAAAGGGGAAGATAAGTGATTTGGGGCAACCAAGCCACACATATCCAGAGGATGTAATTCTGAAGCTGTCATACAAGTTGAGATTGTGTTTTCAGTATTGCTGGAACATTGCACCCAAGGTAAAGATTCAGTCTGTGTGGATTTGTGAACCATGGTACGAGTTCTCCGTGTTCCACATCCAAGGGCGTGTTTGTGCTGGTTATGTGAGTGTAATATTTGATTACCAGGAAGGTGAGGGAATATGTGCAATAAGCTTTCCATAGTACCTGGGGTAAGAGTAGAGAGTATATCAGTCAGTTTTTATTGCTTTACTTTGTCTTGTTAAAGAAAATATGCTGGTATACTTTACTTTTTATTGTGCCTATCCATATAATTAACGTGTTGGCCCCATGCATTGCTTCAAATTTGCTCCTTGGATTTGTTGCACCATAGTGTGGAGCTGAAGTATTTTTAAAATTATTTCTAAGAGAAGACATGTTACCAAATACAGATGGTTGACATTGAAAACATGTTTACTGTGGGGTTTAAGCTCTGACTGATGCAGCATTTGAGCTGAACCCACTGGGGCCATTTATCCTCTGCAACTCATTTTCAGGAAACTTTAACATTTATTTCAATATTGATCTGTTGCATTTCCACCCAGGTCTGAGTTTCAGGGTAGAAGCAAAAAAATCTTTGCTTATGTGCATTGATCCCCTAAGTGGTCCATTGGCCATCTTCCTGCTTCAACAGCAGCTTCCAAGTACTAAGATGAGAATGTTTACTACAACCTGGGCAGACTGGGGCTAAGAAAATGACCCTGGTCTCACTTCAAGAAAGGCCCTCTACCCCACCACATGCATTCAGCTTCTTAATGGGATGTTATCAATTATTTTTGTTGATGTCTTTTGGTTTGAGGAAAACCAATTACATTTTTCTGGTGTTTAACTGTAATTTATTACTTTATTATTTATTGATAAATAAGAATAAACATCAATATCTGAACATTTCTTAATAAGGAACTGAAAATTTAATGCGGTCTCCTAAATGTTTCACAAGGCAGTAGCATACCTTACAAGTTTATTACAGCTTCTAGAGTTTTAATCGGAAAAATGTTAGACATTGCAACACAAATCAAATCTTTGCCAGTCACTCTAAATCAAGAAAATGGAGGGGAAAAAATAGGATTTTATTTTTCTCCCGTTTTCTTAGCTATGTTATAAAGAAGTCCTTTGTATAAAGACTCCTGACCATGTTTTTCATATTCCTCGACCTGGTCATACTGCCATCATCAACAATCTCCCTCTGTCATCATGCTTAAAAAACTGTGAAACTTTTCGATGGCTGAAGGAAAATTGGCTCTCACATCAAGTAGTTCTTAACAACCACTTTCAGTGTTACCTTGGACATACCTTGGACAGAAGCTAGCAACTTCAGAGTCTGATTGATGACTAAAAACACAGGGAGTAAAATGACTCCCTGATTGGCTCATGCTATTATTGGCTACCCATTGAATCACTTGTCTTTGTCCGCTTTCACATTTCTCAACTAAGTCATTTTTTATGTCTTAAAAGAAAAACAGTTAATAGTCTTGAGTTCTCATTTTTATAATATTTTCAGTGGAACAACTGTGCCTTCCAGGAGGAAATTTGATAATAAATATATGTATCTTGTCTGGTGTTAAAGGTTTGCTTTTTATGATGGTTGTTATGCTTAAATGCTATACATTAACTTTTTATGCACTTTTTCGTCTGTCCATAAAGGAAATAAAACTAATTTTTAATGTGTATTTACCCAGTGGTGCTTTACAACACTGTTCTAAAATGTAGATGTTATGAGATAAAACATTACTAAGGCCAGGTAATGAGGGAGACAGTGGAGAGTTTGATAATGGCATAGCTGCTAATGTTTTCTGCTTTGCTTAAAGCTGTGTGGGATGACAAATTGACTCATTTGTAAAGTTGGTGCTTATAGGCCTCTGAGTGAAACATTTGCAGTCTTGAATGCCTCCTGTTAATTACAAGACATGAGTAATTGAATTCAGAGCTTCAAGTTTTGCTGAGAAACAAAGCCACTGCGGATCTGTGCTAGATATAATGCTGATCAATGGTGTAATTTGTCATTGGTGGACAAAAAAGGCAAATTGAAACTTGGTTTTCATTGTTTTGCTGTGATGATTTATGCTATGATATATGCATTGCTAAAAAGTAATACCTAATTTTATTAGAAAGACCTAATCTCATCTAATTGATAGACTTTGCAATATCACAATGTGCTCATCATTGCCTATAAGTTCTGAAAAGAAGCAGATAAATATTTTCCTTTTATCCTTTGGATAGACATACAACAGTTGCACCACCAGTCTTTTGAGAATAAATATTTCAGAGCTTTACTTTTATGTGACGACTTGAGCCATTTGAAACGGAACTCTTTGAAAAAAAGTTGTTTCTGTTCCTTTTTCTTTTAAAAAAAGAGTGAAAAGAGAAGGTTTAGTACTGCCAAAAAGCAGAGGTGCAAATGGCAGAGAAGAGACTTCCCCTACATAAGCATAAGATAAAGTTAGATATTAAATTTACATTGCTGTTCATGTTGCAAAAAATAAATTATGAAACTGGAATTTCAAAGATGCTTGTTAATTGCTGATGTTGAAGAGTTTTTATTTTTAAATAACACCGACATAAAATTTGTTAAAGGTGCCATGAAAACAAATCTAATTTTTCCGAGGTAGTGGGGGGTATAATATGGTCTGTTGTGCACCGAATAGGCCGTGCAAATGTCAAAAGTTATTACTAAAGGACCTGCTATGGTGCGGTCAGCTTTGTTGCTTTGCTCAAAAATGGTCAGATCAGCAAACAATTTATCTTTCTACATAATTCATATTCTCCAATCAGAACATACCATCAAGCAAACAGGCCTTCTCCCCTCCGCTCCTCACCCCAGATGATGTACCGACTGTAAGTCGCGCTAGTATGTATGACTGCTCTATTTGAGAGGAGGAAGGCGGAGGAGCGGCAGATCAGCCTCCCTGTATCGGCTCAAACAGGAGGCAGTAACTACAGAAGCTGCCGATCGCAAATATCCCATATTCAACCTCAAACTAACTTGACAGTGGTTACTAAAAAGAGTGAAATGTCCAAGGGTGCTCAGAAAAGCATGACGGTTCCACTCACTCCAGAAGGTCGAGACAATTACAGAAGAGTGGCTGAAATAAGTTTATTGGTATTTTACTGAAGTTGGTTTCCTGGCGGGGGGTAATTAGAGTTAGGGTTTTGGAACAAAATGATAAAAAAAAAAAAAATACTGCTGTACCAAAATGGAAGGTGGTGATAATAAAGCAGTCATTGCCCATAAGTTTGTAATTTCTAAATGCTGTCAAACATAATAAAAGTGTTCGTCACTGAAATATCCGGTTGACTTACTGAAGCTAAACCACTGTCAGTGGCATGATTTTGCTGTCTGCTGTGGAGTGCGTCACCGTGGTGGAGAACTGGCAGCCAGCTGCATAAAGTCTGTGTTGTGGCATTGAGTTCTCAGCTGTGGTACTGAAGTGAAGAGCTGGATCCCAGCTGCATAAGTGCAGCCACAGCGAGCTCCCCGCCGTGCCGCGGTCTATGTGGCAATAGATTTCAGTCCCACTGTGTTGAATCGCTCCGCCAGGTTAAAGCCTTTGGTCAGCTTGCCCTCGTCTGTCCGACATCCTGCAACGCAAACACTTCCACCAGCCATAAAACCATAATACTGATTTGTGACAGAGTGTTGTGCTGAGAAGGAAGGTTTGGATGGAGGGAGGGGGGGAAGTGTTGTGGGGTGCTGGTTTGACCAGAATTCCAAATATGGTTGTAGCCAATCAGAGTGAAGTCAATTTGGTAGAGCTGCATATCATTACGGCAACCAAATCTTTTACTAAGGAGCGAGATTTGGCCTTCCAAAACAACAAGATGCCGCTATTTTATTAATTCAATTACTTGGAGAATTTACATATGCAGCAATATGAACTACTTAAATGGTTTGTACAGTGATGTCACGGCACCTTTAAAGCATGGGAACGCTGCTGCTGGCAATCTTTTGTATGTCTAAATCAAAACATTCACTTTTACATTTATTTTACTGCTTGTCCTGTGGTTAAAAAAATACAAAGTTTCTGCTCCTCCACATTAAAAGGAGTTGAAGTGGTTTGGCCACCTGATCCAAGACGACTCCTGGGGGCCACCCTTTCGAGATTTTCTTATCCTCATCAATCTGGGAAGAGACAGGACTCTCCAAATGGGCAATATGTGCTTTTTGGCCCAGGAACACCTTTGGATCCCACAGGATCACCCTCAGGGTCTCTAGTAAGAGGGTTGTCTGGGGATTTTCTTTTCTTTTTGTAATCTAGTTTGATGGATGATTGAATGCCATAAAGGTCAAGCAATGTTTTGTCTTTCCAATATATTCATAGAGCTTATGATTACGGCTACAAATTTTATAATCGAGGGGCTATTAAAGAATCCCTATTGCAAAGGAACAGGTCCACTGGTCATAAAAACACAATCCATTCAGATCGTATTCCCTATTTGATGTATAGAGCGACTTATTTGCACTCAATATGTTTGGTTAAAAATTATATCCAAATGACAATGTTTCATGGATAAAAAGATGAGACGTTATTTTTTTCCACTCTCCTATTTTCTTTCATAACAAAATTATTTTGTTGTCGGGATTTGGACAATGTACTTATGATTCATTGGTATGAAAAAGACTTGGGTGCCCTCATTCAACTCTAGTTGCCCTCCTCATAAAGATTTTTCTTTTTGTTGTAAAAGCAAAATGAAAAATTATTTAATTTCAGTCTAAAATTATTGCTCATGAAGGAGTTGTTTTTCAAACTTTTTTGATTTGTTTATTCTGTGCGCCATGTAAATTTCGTGGCTCTCGATAACATCTGCAGTGGGTAGTATACAAGTTACTGTGGAAACAGAGGCCCTGCTCAGAATACAATGTTTTGTTTTTTTATTTGGTTAAAACTGAAAATTACAGTTTGGTTTCTACTGTTTGTGAACACAAAGAGGACACACATTTTCTCTGACAAGGTTTATTTAAAAACGGGTTCCACAGTGACAGGATTTAAAAACTTTCCGGTCTCGGATTTTGTGTACACAGGAAAAGCAGAATCTTGCTGTATGAGGAAGCCCAGGCACATGAGCAGTATGACTGCAATCAGTTGAATAAATGAACACCTACACAGCAAAATGAATGCCAGCCAGTTTAAAACCACAGAGGCATTTTTATAATTCAGTCACCTGAAGCAACAGCTGAACCTCACTGTGTGTCCATTTAAACACTTTAGTCCTTGCCATTCTGAAAATGTATTTATTTGCAGCACCTTTTTAAAGAGGACACGTTTGTGCATGTTGCTATATTTCAAAGAACATACTGCCTACTAGTGGTGTGGCGGGGAAATTACACAGTTAACGCCTTTTTTTTTTTTACTAGTTTGTTGTGGACAGAGATTAAAATGTCATATCTATAGGTTAACAAAAACGTTAACCTATAGAAAAAAAATAGAGTTTTTAATATATTGTTATTGTGTGCATGGGTTCTGATCTGATCACAAATCATTTACACGTTGTCTCTGATGTCCATTTTGACATGTTTTTGCTACTCCAAGATGTTGCTTGTACAGTCATGTGTATTGCATATTTTTCTGATATTGTTGTGTGATTTGGCTGCTGTATTTCCTATGTTTAACTTGATTATTTTATTTTTTTACCTGAATCTGGCATATTACCAGTTATTATACAATACTTACTTTGGTTTTATTTAGGGATAGAGCCAATCAGTATCGGTATTTCAGTTCCACAACCAACATATTTTACAGAGCAGGTAGGTTAAATATTTTGAACAGCGGGGAAGTTTACCCTTTAAGGGTACATGTCTTGGATTTAATAAATACAGTCCATTTGAAACCCTTCCAGTTGCAAATTTCATACATATACTTTCTGGTAGAGCGGGGTTTAATACAGCCTCTTTTTTAAAAAAAGGGACAATATCATAAGATTAAAGCAAAATAGTGTAAAAACTACAGCTATCAAAATTATATTTATGCATAATTTATAACTGTTTTATTAAACTATTGAAGCTGTAATGTGTTAATTGAAAATACCTGAGAGATGTACAATTAAATAATTTTTGGTGCAAGTGTGTAATTTTACCTAATGTTGCTTTTGTAAAAACGCACCATGAACTGCTGCTCTGAGGGATGGAATGATTTTCTGGGTGATCTCCATGAGTCACACAGCACCTCCACAGTTTCTCACTTTGTCTCTCATCATGGCGCGATTGTTATAGTGCTGCAGGAACACAGTGATTTTGTTATTATGATGCATGGCTCCAGTAGCTGCACCTGCTCCACCCCATGGCTCTTACCTGCTGCTTAGTATGACCGCCACATTCCAGTTCTCTTACAGATGCTGTCCAAAGTGACTGCAAGGTGGGAAGAGGGATTTTAGGGCTAATCTAGCAGTTTGCCAATTCCACTGCTGGCTTTAAAAGGTCATAATCTTTGACAGCACTTTAGACACACTATTCAAAAAAAACACAAATCAAATGTAAATGTTGTATTTGTTTAACCCTTGGTTTATCAGTTATTTCGTAACACATGGGTCGGTTGGTAAATAGCAGCCAGCGATTATGCCATGGTGGGTTGCCTTAAAGCAATTTTGACACTAAATATACACATTATGGTTTGTATTCTTGTTCAAGGGTCAATAAAATACACATTTTTAAATAACAGTTTTTGGGAGGTGCATCATGACCCAAAAGGCTGAGAATTGGGAAATTTGCCATGTTTAAAAAGTCAAACCATACCACCATTTGGTGTTTTATTTGCAAAAGAAAATGTTAAAACAAGTTTGAAAGTATTTGTATATTTTATTTAACATTATTGTTGGAGAGGACATGGAACTGTTTCTATAATTACCTTGCTCTTGGAGAGAACGATCCCACTTAACATTTTCTTTTACAATTAAAGCTGCCATGGAGACTCAATTAAAATACATATACATTTTTAAATTTTGTTTTTTTTGCCAGTTGTAAATGGTTACCTCTGAATTTTTTCCACAAAAATGGCTCCAAAACCAACTTAATATGTTATTTATCCAAATATGTTATAACACTATTATTCAATGACTAACACATAGTATTTGAAGGATAGGTAAAAAGGAAATACAACAAACTAATTAACTCAACTTAAAGTAAAGCTAAAACAATAAGACAGAATTTTTCCTTGTTACCAAATCTACAGTTTTTTTCTTCACCCATCAAAAAAAATCCTGTATCCTTTTTCCCTTGCAAGTTAAGAGTCTTGGTTTGGTACTTAAAACTCTCTCCATCACTGCCCACATAAAAGGTGACCTAGGGGTTAGAGCATTGAGCTTGTGTCCTGGAGGTTCTGGGTTCAACTCCCACAGACTGCCACTCTGGGTCCCTTACCAAGACCCTTCACCCCAGATTGCTCCACGAGTGCTGCACATTGACAGCCCACTGCTCCCCGAGAGGATTGGGATAAATGCAGAGAACAGATTTCATTGGAATGTATGTTGCAATAACAATAAATATAATAATAATAATAATAATAATAATAATAATAATAATAATAAAATAACATGGCCTGCTTACTTCCATCTACAGCCATCACTCACCCCAACAATATCTGCTACCTAATAATACAGACTTGTGACTTCTTGATTAATGTATAGGATCTACTTTATAGCTTACCCAACAAATATCTTAATTTGGTCCAGAAATCCTCTCCTCATATGATGAGGTCTAGCTCCGCCACACTTCTATCCACTTCTCCTGCTCAGCTTCCAACATGGGTCCAATATGTTTCAGCAACATGGGCTCTTGACTCTGGAATGCACTACCTCTGGACCTTCGTACAGTTTCACCACCAACCGCATTCAAATGGTCTCAAAACTCACCTATAGACTTGCCTATCCTACATGATCACTACCTCCTAACTACCACTACTGCACTTTTTGCTTTTTAACACAGTAGGCTGACAGGAAGGGGGGTGGAAGAGGGGGAGAGACATGCGGCAAAAAGGGCCGCGGGTCAAAACTATACCCGGGTCGACCATGTCGAGGGCTAAGGCCTCCATACATGGGTCGCGCTACCCGCTGTGTCACCAGCGTGCCACTACTGCACTTTTCCCCACATCGAGTTTTGTTTTATCCAGTTGTGTTGTTGCATTATTTATTTTTGTTTTTTTTTCTTGATTGTGTATTTTAATGATGGTGTTTTGTGTTGTTCACTGTGTAAGCTGACTGGCACATATTTAAAAAATATATAATTATTTATTATTTTATCTAAATTTGGCTGCACTGTACAACAGCAACAACATTAACAAAGATGAAAATCATAAGCTTGTCCAAGATAACATAAAGCTCTGCACTATAAAGTAGCTGAGAAGTTCTTAGTCGTTCCAATAAAGGATGACAGCAAGCCTTCAGGAACAACATCGCCAGCTGTAGTTAGCAGAAGCAAGGCTGCATTGCTCTGAGTGGCACTGCAGAAGCTGGCTGGAGCCTACAGGCAGCCTGGCCTGGCAACGGACTGTTTTTAAAAGCTGACAAAGCCTCAAGATTCTCACTGAACGGGAGAGCAAAAAAAGCAAAAAATACTGAGAAAAATACTGGTGAAATTTTATGGCCTTTTATTTGACATTAAAGCACAAGCGGATTAACCTGTTAAATCTGTTGCATATTTAAATTGGTCTTGTTAATTTCTGGTTATTGAAAAAAAATATTCAACATATAATTGTTAATTTGTAGTCATTATCCAGAAAACCAAAAAACACAACACTCGTCACACAGCTTTTGTTAACAACCCATCTTACAGGAATGGTTCACTTTGCTGATCTTATTCTGATCGGTTTTGTTGTTTTAATTACAGCCTGGTGTTAAGTTCCTTGTCTGTGAGTCATATCTTTAAAGAAAATAATGTCACCCTAAGCTGTTGTAATATCAGACTTTGTACCTGCTGCAGAATTGGATAAATAGGGATATGGAGCGAAAGAAAAAAATACCGTACCAATTCAGTGTTTCTGCTTTGGGTCTCTCTTTGTTGCATAAGATATTGGATTAAAACAGTTAATAGAATTACAAATATTTTCACTCTGGTGATTACTTGGACCGACTAGCTGTAATACATATTATGGAGACTGCGAAGGCTCTCATTGGAGGAAAAAGCTGCCTGTAAGACCTGAACACGCAGACCACAATGTGGCTTAGACTGATGGAAATGTATGGTAATATACATTCTACATACTAAAATGCTTATTAAAAAATACTCGTTTTATATGTATACCTCATGTCTGTATGGTGTGAATACTGTAGCTAGTCAAATTCCTTGGTTGTGCACTACTGGTGTTTTTCCTGTTCTTTGCACCACATCTGACTCAGAGGAATAAGCAAACATGGAAATTAACTAGCAGTGCAAAGATGTTGAGCTCAACAAAATTCATCCAAGGATCTAAACTGTCTGTACCAGACTGTCTAAGCTGATGTTAGACAGTAGACGTTTTTCCATTTTCATTTATTGTATCAAACAATAGCCAAAGTTGCTGCAACGTCGATAGAGTCCTCCAATAACATCAAGCGACAGCACTGTCACTGAAGGCATCCGTCTCAGTGCAGAGGATCATAAATATGGGCTAGTCTCATGAGAATTGAATCCCCTTTTCCTCTGTTGGTCTGTTGACAGCAGATCGACTTACTTTCCTTTCAGCTACTCTGCAGCCTGTCCCTGCTCACTGCACCTCCATAACCCGTGCTGCTCCTCGGCACAAAGTTGACGTTGTACTCTGTATCAGTTTCTCCTTTTTAAAAGCTTAAAGGCACAAATCATCATAAAATCCCTAACCTCATCTTGATCTTAATTACTATTTAATCTAAAACATCTGGAGGACATTCGGTTTATAAAATCTTAACAACTTGACATAAGTCATATTGCAAATAAACAATGCCTAAAGGTATGCAGATGGATCTCTGACTGACATATAGGTAGTTTTTTTAATTGTAGCTGGCTGTGATCTTTTTACTATAGGTGCCATGTGAAAACCTTTTTGTGGTATTGGTAAAGATGTTTTGCAAAAGTTATAGCCAAAGACTTTCTGTGTGGGACCCATCTGTTTTGCTGTTTTATCTTCAAACAATAAATTAAGACATATATTTTTTGACTATTGCTTCAAAAACGAGTTTGGAATCAGTACAATGTCTTCATCCCCATTAAAAATAGAAGCGTGTTTAAATTGTATTGTCATCCAGCATATGTTGAAGCAAGCTAGTGTTCAAAACTTAAGTGTAAAACACAAATCAGTTGTGATCCCAGTGCCCTACAGGCAAAACATGTTCTACAGATAGATTTTTCTTCAGAATATTCTTTGTGGTTCACTAAGTAACATTTATTTATTAGGCACCTTTCACACACAAAATCACACAAATCAATAAACATGAAATATGGTCCATCAGTTGGGGTTCTGCATTGTTCTCACCAAGTAACACATTTTCAGAAGCAATCTCAGCCCAAAATGGTGATCTGTACCACATGATCTACTTTCAGTGGTTATCGCAAGTTATTTTAACCGTAAACTCCAGAAAGTCGGCTCCTATGCCAGCCTAGAGTAGGAGAGACCCATCCAAGATGGCCGCAACGCTGGATGCCCTCCAGCACGTAATGAGGCGTCTATGTATATATATAATGTCTATGGAGGAGGTGAGCAGGAGAAGAGAGGGGTAGGCTGTTTGCTTGATGGCGTGCCCTTATTGGAGAATATGAATTATGTAGAAAGAAACTGTTTTCTGGTTTGACTGTTTTGCTGCAAAGAAACTAAGTTTACAGTCTATGAGCAGGTCCTTTGTGACCCATTCTTGACATACACATGGCCTAATCCGTGCACAACAGACCATATTATACCCCCAGAAGCACAGAAAATTTTCATTTGTTGTCATGGTCCCTCTAAGGCCTTTTTATGTGATAATAATAATTTTATATTCTATTATTGATTTAATATGGAGCCAATTAAGGGAACCTAAAAATAGGAGAAATAATGATCCCTCTTGTTGATTTTCATCAGAACTTCTGCTGCAGCATTTTGGATCAGCTGAAGGCTTTGAGCTGCATTTTGTGGATTTCCTGATAGTAAAGAATTACAATAGTCCAGCTTGGAAGTAACAAATGCATGGACTAGTTTTTCAGCGTCACTCCCGGACAGAATATTTCTAATTTTGGCAATATTCCTGAGGTGAAACAACGAAACATTGGAAACCTGATTAATGTGGGATTTAAATGACATGTCTTGGTCAACAATAACACCAAGGTTCTAATTTAATGCCATCCAGATTAGGTAATTGATTACGAAATTTTTTTTAAAGCATGCAACTCAAAGCCCAGAGAATAATTGAATATTACACCAAGATTACAAATCAGATTTAATATTGGCAAGGACTGATACAATGTCATGTTAATTGGCCAGCTGCCTGTGTTGTTTTTATCAGTAGCAGTAAAATAAGAGAAATATCTGATACCAGGGTATAAAAAAGGTACAAATTAAGTAAATCAAGCTTGAGTCTAGCTTGATAGAAGCAGCACAGCTTTCTGCATCATGGATAATCATTACACACATCCATCTAATGGAGTCTGAGTTTCTTGCCACCAAAGACTGCTTGAGAGGTTACTGTTTTTCCCCCTGAAATATCCATTCCTAAATCAACATTGTCAAGCAAAATTGCAGGCCAATAAAGACTTCAGTCTACTGAATGGTGTGCTTGATTAAAGCTGAGTATCCAATAGTGTTTAGCAACTAAAATAGAAACGGATGAAATGAGTAGTAAAATGTGTCGAAATAAAATTAGATGGTGTGGTGATGAAATACATGCACCTTAGGTGGTATCTTTCGGATAAATTGATTGCATCTGTGTGATTTTTCTTTTTTTTTTTTATTGCAACTGCGGCGTTTCCTGCGTGTTTGTAGTGTTGCATTTCTTATTATTCTGAAGTGTTTCTCAGCAAGAACTGGTCATTTTCAGGCAAGTAAAAATGCTGTTATGGAACAGTTGGTTTGTCCCTTGCAAGAAAGAGGTCCCGAGTTCAAAACCCAGCAGGGGCCTTTCTTTGTGAAAATGATCTTCTCTCGCTGTAAATGTGTCATTGTTCTCCGTTCCAATCAGTAAATTGGAGAATGAATAGTTGTTTGTCTGACGTGTCTCTTTGTTGCCTTGTGATGGACTGGCCATCTGTCCAGCGTGCATCCCTCCTGGTGATATTGACTGCTTGATAGAAATACCAGCTTCCAACATGACCCTGCAAAGATGTTCCAGGTGCAGAAGATGGATGGAAGGAGGGAGGAGGGGAAGAGAACCCAGATAAAGCTGCTGTTCCTGCTGCATACGCATGTGTAATTGTGAATGGATTGTTACTCATGTCGATGAAGAAGAATAAGCCATTAACATTATTTTAGCAATCTTTCCTCAGAAGATTCACATGTTGGACAGTTTGACAGTCACCTCAGAAAGAGCGTTGGTCTTTTGATTTTTCCTTCAGACATGTTTTGCATTTCAAACTTTGCTACATCGCCCATTTATTTGGTCCGTGATGGTTCTTAATGCTAATCTCAACAGGACATTTATTTCCACCCCGGGCTTGAAATTATGTTTTCATACCTTAATTAATTCCAGCTCATGTTGTTGAATAATTAAAACGGGAATGTGCCTGTTTTAACTTTGAACATTCAATCTAATTGAAGCTGGTAAAAGCTCAGTCCTCTGTTTGGGTTGTTTAAAAAGCAATCACTGAAAAATCCAGATGTAATTTTGGTCCTGATCCCCCAGTACACAATATGATGGCCTCTGAATTTCTAACACAGGCCTGTTTTCAAATGATGGTACCATGTGTTTTGGCTCTTAGATAAACTAAACCAGTAGTTTTATGTTTGTTTTTTTTTGTAAGTTTTTACTGCAAATTGCTTCTGAGAAGTCGCCATCTTGTACACGTAAAGAAAATACCAGGAATTAGGCTCTAAAACATTACTATAATCAGAGGTGAGTGGAAAGTTGGTCAGTTTTATTTACTTGAATAACTATTTGGAGGAAAAAAGAACTTCCAGAGAGCTTTTTATTCTATTTGAGTAATATTATTTTGAAGTATCGCTGCTCTTACTTGAGTGCAATTAGTGGCTAGTCTTACCACCTCGAGTATCTTAACCAGATAAAGAACAAGCATTTTTAACCAAAACATGCACCAGTACCCAGGCACTCACCTACACTTTGCTAAAGTAAGACTTCTTGTTTGTACCTACATGCACCATTGTTCCAATATTATTTTCTACCTGTTGAAGTCACTCTTCCATTTGGACGTCAAATTAATATATATAGCAAACAGTATACATTATCTCTAGAAGTTGGTTAACTCTGTTCTACCATAATTACTTCTGGAAGTATTGATTTCAAAAGCTTAATGATGTGAACAATAAATGTAGTCCTATGTCGAAATTATTTAATAGTGATATTGATTTACTGATTTTAGATTTTATTCATTAATGAAAAAAAAACGCTAGAATTGCCCCACAAATATTTCTGTGCCTCAGATGTTATGTTGAAACAGTTACTCAGTACTAAAGCAATGGTTTTACTCAAAATCAATGACAGCTTTTTACGTATGCTATAGTGAAAATGTATTGGTATAAAGCAAAGCTTGAGTAGTTTTTGGCTTCTCTACACATCTCTGAACATAATACACCACCAGGTTACTGCTGACCTTTTCCTTTTATACTAACATTGCATAATGTCTGATCCATTCAACTTTGATTACACTCTGCTCAGTAGCTGAGGTGTTAATTATAACAATTATTTTGTTCAAAGGTAAAACTATCAAGTAGATTATCAGAAGGAATTAATGTGGTGACTTGTATTTGCCTCGTATGTTTTACAGATGGTAAAAGACTGAGTAAATTTTTTTGCCACTGTAGATGGATCTATTTTTCAGAGAAAACAAAAAGTTCAAACAATTCATGCATTTCTACCTTTTTTTTTTTCTTCACATTTTAAAATTATTACATTTTTGGGCCTCTCCTAAGCTCTTACCCATCCATCCAAGTTGTATGTGAAGCCATTATCTGTGTCGCTGTGTTACCTGGGTCTTTCCCTAGAATAACACATCGACAAAAGTGCTCATTCATTGGAAATGTCTCCTGGTCTGCTCGCTGTGGCTTGGACTTTAAAGATCTGCAGAGATGCTGATCCATCTCTTTGCCCATTAGGGAGTCTGTCTTGTTGGATCTGAGTGCCATGCTGTATTTTCAGGCAAGTGCTGCGAGGTGACCTGGTTTGCTTTCACTGAGGGAGGAAATGTCAGTTTCGAAAGGTTTGAACGGACAAAAGC
This sequence comes from Fundulus heteroclitus, assembly GCF_011125445.2. NCBI lineage: Eukaryota > Metazoa > Chordata > Actinopteri > Cyprinodontiformes > Fundulidae > Fundulus > Fundulus heteroclitus. The sequence continues at coordinate 10,423,415 of NC_046376.1, forward strand.
TCCCTTTGTTCCCTCCTGATGATTGTGGTGATTCAAATCATTTTGTGCAAAGGATATATATATATATATATATATATATATATATATATATATATATATATATATATATATATATATATATATATATATATATATATATATGTATATATTGTATAATGTATATATGTTCTATATATATAATATATCTACTATATATCTTATATATATTAAATATGTGTATATAATATAGTATATATATGTGTATATATATTATTAGTGTATATCTATATATATATATGTGTATATATATATATATATATATATATGTATATATATATATATATATATATATGTGTATTACATATAGTATATCTAAGATTGTGTTATATATATCTATATATATGTGTCTATATAATATATTATATATGTGTATATATATGATGATGTTATTATATATATATGATTATGTGTGGTATATATATATATATATATGTTATATGGTATATATATATATATGTATATGTATATATATGTATACATATATGTGTATATATAATGTGTATATATAATATGTGTGTATATGATAGATGTATATGTATATACTATAATATGATATGTATATTGTATATGTATATTATATAGATATACGTATATATATATGTGTCTATTATATTGCTGTATATATATATGGTATATATATATATGTATATATTTATATATGTATATATATGTATTATGTATATATATGTTATATATGTATATATATATGTATAATATATCTATATATGTATATCATGTATATGTAAGTTATATATATATATATGTATATATGTATATATATGTATATAATATATATATATGTATATATGTGTATATATATATATGTATATATGTATATATATGTATATATATATATATATGTATATATATATATGTGTATATATGTATATATATATATATATGTATATATGTTTTGAAAATGTGAGAGGGTTGATGTTACTGCTTCAGTGAGTTTAATGTAATGCACTCCAAAAAATTACTTATGTACTGAAGCAATATGTCTGTGACAGGCAAATTAAAGTACATAGATACATACTGAAGATATGCAACTGTAAAAATATAATTGTGTGACTTTAAAATTCATGCTTCTATAAAGTATAAAAACACTTTTGTTATCTGTCCTGTTTTTGCAAAACACTGGAAGCCACATATAAATTTTATTTTTTTCCCCCTAACTGTGCTAAATTGCAGCCTACTGTGTTTTCCGTAATTAAGACAATGAAAATATTGTCATGTTCTGATTGATATTTTCTGACTTTATTTAGAACGAACCAAAATGTCCTCAAAAATGTTGCTGTGCTATCAAAAATGGTATTATGTATCGAGTATTATTGTTAGTATTGTGACAACCAAGTGCAAACTGCAAGTAGTTGATCTGTTTGAGTTATAAAAAAATAACCACCTCCAACTATATATGAAACATTGCCTTAGATGTTAGACATGATCACAACAAAACTATTTGTATCCCTGATGGTGAATGAGATCAATGGATCATTTGTATCCATTTCATCACTCTGGTTGCATACGCTTTTATGAAAGATTATCGCGTCCTGCTGGCATATTAGTAGGCATATTGGCATAAAAGTGCATTTTCGGCTTTGCATTTGCTCAGATTGTTAGTAAATAAAGCATTTTTGTTTATTTACGATATTAACGGGAGTACGTTCTGCGCAGCAGGGGTTAAAACATGGAAGCAGCTAATGGCTATTAGCATCACTCAGCAAAACAATGAAGGTCCAAGATCCAGTGTTGCTAGATGTCACCATGATGACACCATGTCTGTTTATATTTGTTAATTGTGCCTGAGAGCAAATTATTTTTCGGCTTAAAAAAAGGACAATCAAAACACTATCAAGATAGTGGCTTGGTTTATATAATCTTATTATATCATAGTCAAACGTTTTTTGTTCTTTTTTTAATAAGCATATTACGTTATATGCTATATGCCTTTAAACTATTTTGTTTTGCCTATGGACTTATGCCATTGTAACAGTAATGAACTGGAATGTAATTTAATTGATAACAGCTTTACAAGGTAATGTAGCAACAATTTTACTTATGGTAAAACTTTTCTTTCACTTTGCTCTTCCCATTTTGAATGATGAGGACATACTGGTAAACACATTTAAGGGTTGTTTGTGAATAGTAATACTTCTTTAACAGATCCCACAGTTTCAAACATCAAAAAAACACTTTCTTGTCTAGTTTCACCTTTAAAACCTGAAAGATCTACAATGTTTTTCTCCTGAAGAGAAACAAAAAAAGTGTTTTAAGTTTGGTTCCATAGACATTTTTAGCCTCCCTTTGTTACTTTTCTTATGCAATTGCACAAAATGGTACTCTCATTAAGCACGCTTGAAGCAACAGGCCAAAATTATATTTTGTCTGTCATTATTTGTAAATAACATGCAGAATGTATTAAAAATACTGTCAGTTTGTATTACCACAGAAATGCTTTGACTTTTTCAACTTGACACTTGTAATGAAAAACAAGACAAATTTCTTGGGAATGATTATTTGTGGGAGGATGTTGATAATGTCAGTCAGCTTTCTGCCACAGGTTTTCTGTCAAATAAACCCTGTGATAATGTCCAACACAGCCTGAAGCGATCCTTTTCAGGTGCCAATAATTATTTTCTGTCACAAAGCAGTTATAATGTGGGGCTGCTTTGCTTGTCAAAGATTTTTCATCAGCAGTGACATATCTTTTCTCGGCTTGGTAATATGAGAGCAGCTAATACCATTAGCACCTTCTTATCAGACAGCAAAATAAAAACGAGGAACAGAGGGAAATCTAGAAGCAACTGATTAACTCAGATACAATTGCTTTGTATCTGATAAAAAACTTTTTGTTTTTCTGCTGCATATTTGTTTTTGTCTATATTTTATACAGAATCAACTTTACATAATTATTTTCAAGACACAATGTAGCTTTCCCTGATTAGCTTTAAGAATATTATGTTTTGTATTCTTTTAGAACCTGAGAAATAATTTCTAAGTTTTTGAATATTAAGTTAAATTAATTGTAGTTGATTATTTAATAATGAATCCTTTGGTTTATTATTCAGGTTTACTATAACTCAAGTCTGTGTTATTCAGTTTTCTTTTAACTAAATAAATAAATAATACTCCATACCTAAATCAAAGAGATACTTCTCTGTATGTGTATTTAAAGTGCATTGAATTTTTTTATTTGGAATAATTTTACATGCAAAAATTGTATCATACCAATGCTCGAAAGCTTCAAGTTGTGCTTCAACTGTAAAATTATTGCTGCTACTCATGTGTTTTCTTACTCCTACCTTAGTGAGGAGAAATACAGCAGCAGAACATCTTTGACTCTGCATGATTATTATGTTTAGCACTTGCTAAATCATCAAACATCATGAATAACCCCAACACTTAATTTTTTAGAAACCAGTCTGTGTATTTTGGAGGTGTGTGCACTTCTCACAAGCCCAAGTGGCCTCATCATGACGCTCCTTATATTGTCTTGTAAATTGTCACGTCTGATGGACAACTTATCCGTGAGACGACTAGCCCGGTCTCCCCTACTTACAGCAGTTAATGTATATACAGCATGTTAGAACAGTGCTTGGAATAACAATATCTACTGTTTACTGTACGTTCATGTGACCTCCAAATGGCTCAGTGAGCTCAGCAGATAGAAATCAAGTTGAGTCTAAGAGAGGGAGAGGGTAAGAGAGAGGTATATTTTAGGGGAGTACCTGCTTTATAGATGTTTTATCTCCCATTTGTATTTTTATATATATATATATATATATATATATATATATATATATATATATATATATATATATACATACACACACACACACACACACTACTAGGTAAGGCCAACATTATGAGACGTGCGTTTCATTTTTAGGTGAAACCTTAAAATCCCAGTGTCAGTCTTGGGTTAAAAACCTCTAGGCTTATTATCATGAGAAACGACAGGTTTGGGAACCAAGTACTAACGGCCTTTGAATTGTATTTTGCTAAGAAACTGAGCATTATTATTATTCATCTGCAGTTTTTTTATTTAAGGAAAAGAAAACTTTTTTAAATGACCGAATTTCAAAGCTCTTAATTTCATAAGGATCTTTGATCATTTTCAGCTAGAAAGAAAATCTAATCTGTTGATATTTGTATATCCACTGCTGGAAGCCACATTTATCACAGTGTGTTTTTAGCTGATGTGTAGATGAAGCACAACATCCCTGCTGATACCAGTTTATGGTGCCACTTTGCTGCAAAAGCAGTGTTTGGATAAATGAGAGGATAAATAAAATAGAATAAGGTAGAATTTGTTTTTGGAAACCTCATTAAACTAATGCTATTGAAAAACCAACGTGCAACCAAACCCAAAGTTAATCAGCCACCACTGCAAAAAAGCTTTTTAGTTTTAAAATATACAAACCAGCTGCTGGTGGCAAAAACCAAACCAACCAATTTAAATAGCTCAGTAATAGCTCACAGATATTGAAAGTGTTTTTTCCCCAAATTGAACTGAAAAAGTCCCTTTTAATGCCTACTGCAGTCTAAAAAAATGACCAAGCTTTTCATCAAAAGCATCATTAGTACAAAGTAGAACTACCTTTTGCCACTATGACCTGCTACAAAATTGAATCATAGCAGCTTCTGGCAGCATTCCTGGGGAAGCTTAGCCCACTGCTCATGGCCACAGACCTACAGTTCATTAATATCCTTGGGTTTGCATGCTGCAGCTGCCTTGTTAGAATCTGACCTGATATTTTCAATGGAGTTAAAAGTCAGGTGCAAGAATTCTTCAAACCAGGCCTTGGTGGACTTTGAGTTATGCTCTGGGATCATTGTCCTGTTTGAAAGGCCAATGACAGTGAAGCTTCAGCTATTTTACAGACTGCATGACATTTTCACTTGGGAAAATACCTGATTGAATCCATCCTATCCCCCACACTCTGCAGCCATCCTGCACTTAGCAATCTAGAAAAATATTAAGCAAAGCAGCCCCTGAGCATCACAGAGCCACGACCAAATTTCACTGTAGGCATGGCGTACTCTCAGCATATACTTTATACTCCCTCCTTCAAGCGGCTGATGCATTGGCCTGGAATGTTCTACTTTTGATTCATTGCTCAACAGATCAAAATCTCAAAACATCTTAAAGCATTTCTTGAGATTTAGGTCACTAGAGGTATAAGTGTAAAGGCTGACATACCCGCTTGTGTCTGAGCCTCCATGCTTCAAACTGTTTTTTCTTCCTGACACACGGGCTGCACAGAGGGTCCCTCTACGGACCGGCGGACTCACAAGATCGAGTATTTATGCCGAAATATGTACCAGAAAGTCAGAAAATCCCAACGTCATAAACAAGATCAACGAAGATCGCTGTTTCACTTTATCTGTTTTCTGTTCTTCTGAGCGCTCACCATGGGTAAGTACATCGTTTATTGAAATGTTTCATTGATTGTGCTGGTGAAGATTCTCAGTCATCCAGGTCATGGTCTTCAAACTACGGAAAACAAGTCCAGTTGCTTAGTTTTTTACTCTTTTTGGAAGTTTTCATTGATTGTTTATTAATGTTTTTTTTTACTTTCTTGGATAGACTCATATGGGGACAAACCTGGCAATTGTGTCAGGTGGTGGTTCAGATATTTTATTTCGTATTTTCCCCAAAGCATATGTGTTTTACTTTGCCAGCGTGTCTCTCTTCCTGTTTTATTCATTACTTCCTGTCGACTCATGACAATCTACTTTGGTCTATCTCGGATAGACCAGGGGTCAGGTCGGAACTACGCAGACACAGTTGTGTACAACCGCAAGCAGTCTGCCCAGCCCCATTCACTTCAACCAGATGTAATTGCTACAACTTCATAGAATCCATTTTTATGTCGGTCGGATGTTAAATATGGATCCATTGTTTCTCAGCTTTAAGAGTTCGGAAGTGGAGCTCTTAGGTATTTAGTGTGTGCCTAGAGGTTGAGACACAATACACGTCCTTCAAAGTTTTCACCACTTTCAAAAGACTTAGAGGTCACACTAACAGCCTGGTTTCAGCAGATTTTTGTTTCACGACCGAAAGACTGAGGATCACACACTTTACCGGACCTAAGGGGATCAGAGGATTACAGGACTACAGGATTTTTCGGCTTAACTAAAGCCAACTGAACGCATCACACTCTCGTGGTCGAGAGTGACAGTTTGGAGGAATAAACATGCCAGGAGGTGGCGGAGAAAATAGAAAGATCTCTTTGAACTTTTTGAACAGTTCTCTTGACTTATCTCTAGCCATATGTATATGATGTTTCATCAACAAACCAGAAACGTGAGATGTTCTGTCTCAAGCACACCTAATGTAGCAGATTAAGCACCTGACTGGTTACAAAGACCTGAGAACCCACCTAATTTGCAAATATGTGCTCCTAGGAACAATTTTAAATAGGAGACTGACTTACCCACAACTCCCCAGACTGAAGAATTATCTTGGAGAAGAGACTAAACATTTCAACAGAGAACCTGTCCAGATGACCTACTCAACCTTTTTGATTTTTCTAGCTGGATTATTGAGACGCATCAGGACAATAATTCTGACATGGCAGTACTCACTGAAAGTAAGGTATTTTGTTGATTTAAAAAAAATGCTAAACTCCTAACATTAGTTTCAATCGATTTAGTTTGCTGAATTTTGTCAATCAGGCCCTAATGTGCAATCAAAGATGGAATCATTTCAGGTGCAACTTCATGTTCTGTATGGACTCGATTTACATGCAACAGACCAAATGCATTTAATTAATAATGCAAAAAGATAAATCATAATCAGAATTTCTGAAGCTACCATTATTTTCATTGGCTTTGCAGAAAAGAGGATGTAGTTTGTCATAAGATAAAAAAAACATTCAAATTATCTAAGAAGCATTTATAGACATAAGAAAACTAAAAATTTGATTAAGCAACCAGGCCATTCTTCTTACTTTGCTGCATTTTCAGTATTGTTGCACTGGAAGCCAATAAACCCAAGTACACTGTGAGAACATAGACTGCAATCTATTTAAATCTATTTAGACTGTTCTTCATTATTAACCATCCTTTAGAAACATGCCAGCTGAAAGCAAAAACATAATTGATTTCGGAATGAAGAGAGGGCTGTGTATTTGAATTCTGGGCAGAGCTTCGATAAATAGAGGCTTATTTTACTCTGGTAATGAATATCCTTTCAGTTGCCAGTGTAAGTCAGTGAAAAGCAATTTTGGAAGTTGATTTCTGCAGCTTTTTGCTTTTGTGGAAAGCTAGTAGTGAAAACTTTGGATAAGAAAACGTGTCACAGACTCGCAGCAGCTGCAGTAATAGAAGTATGACCGCCTGGGTCTCTGTAACCGATTAGGAACGAATGAATAAATAGATGAATAAATTGATTAATAGTTCCAATTTTTATACACTACATTTCTTAGATGTTAAATCTATTAGACAGGAGATTAAGTTTAAGCTTATTTTATTTCAGAGTGCTTAGTGTCCATCCCTAATTTAGGACTTATGGGTAAATAAATGCGGCCCCTGACTGCAGTTTAAGAATGACACAGATGTGGCCCAGCAGCACAGGAGGTTGATGCAGATTGAGACTTTTTTTTATTTATAATTAGGTAAACATTATTACAATCTTCTTACAATGGGAAATGTTAACAACACAAAGTATTTTGTCCTTTAATGGCCACACGTTTTGCTTTCTCTTTGATTTTGAAGGAACTAAACTTTTACTAAAAAGCAGATTCTGGTGCATCCTGCAAGCATTTTCACAGACCGACCCAAATCCTGGTCTTATTCCAAAAGATCAAAATTCTATTGTCTTTTCAATTGAGCCCGAAAGAATTAGCAAACTGGATGCCTTTCTTTTTATACTGCGATTGTGTAAAAACACGTTTACAGATCCCAGTCCTATAGAAAATGTGACAGCTTTTTTGTTAAGTTAAAATTATAATCATCCATCCATCCATTGTCTTCTATTTATCAGATGCCCAAACCATCACATCTGACTTCTTTTTATACAGAGAAGCAGTAGTTTAACTTTGAACCCCCCTCATAACAGAGCTCCCCACCCTTTCATCCTGTTTCTAAGGCTGAGCCCGCACTTCCTCTGAAGGAAGCTAATTTCCACCTCTTGTATCTGGAATCTAGTTTTTTCTGACATGATCCAGAGCTCCTGACCGTAGGTGAGGGTCGGAGCATTGTCCGGCAAATCATGAGCTTTGCTTTTTGGCTCGGCTCTTTCTTCACCACAACAGACCAGACCAGTTCCCACATTAGTGCGGAAGTCCCAATTTGTCTTGTTCAATCCTACCATCACTCCGGAACAAGATGCAAAGATACTTTATCACAATGTATTTCTGTAGTTTTGATTTTTGTTGTTTTTTTGTTGTTTTTCCATTTTGTTTTATTTTTCGGCCCGTGAGTACCTTTGACTTGACAAATTCGGTCCATGTGACAAAAAGTTTGCACACCACTGCCTTGGAGTGTGCTAAAAAGGTAAAACTGCCTGTTGAAAATACCATTGGCATGAAGTTTCATGTCAATGAATCATTATTTATTTACCGTATAATTTACATATCAAAAAGGACATGTCATGGTAATGTAATGTTTTACATCTGTTAGTTCTACATTTGATTTGCATTGCAAATGTCAAAAAAAGGTAAACATTCTGTTTGTGATCTGAATCACAAAAGCTATCAGCCAGTGGTTTCTGTGTCAAATACTGTCTTGGTTGTTAACTATTTTTTATTAAGTTTTTGTTGTAAAACATTTCTTTTAAGAAACAGTTCTTTCAAAAGTATATGTATATAACAGATTGGCACAAACCTTAAGTGTTATTGTACAAGTGCCTTGAGATGACCTGTTGTGAAGTGGCGCTATATAAATAAAAATGAATAGAAGTGAATTCCTTTTTATTTAAAGTATGCAGAATGTGTCTGAGATGAAACAAACCTTTGTTTTATTGAAACCTTCTGAATCAATAAAACATCAGAAACATTCATGCAGAATTAAATAGTAACATCCATACATTGAAGCAAAATTGTGTTTAGCATTCCTAACTTAAACAGGATGAAGAAGTAAGGAAGTAACAAAAACTGTGATTCAGGCAGTAAGTCTTGGATAGACTCAGAAAAGTTGACAGAAGCTGAAAGAGCCTCCAGTAAGTTAGCGCTTTGGAAGGCAGAGTGCCTCATTTTCAAAGCCAGGATGTTTTTCCTGAAGATTGTTTTTAACAGCTGGCTGCTTGTTGGTGAAAATTGTCAAAGTTAAATTAGCATCCTGGGGAAAAATCTAATTTGGTACACTGCTGAACTAAAAAACATAATGCACTGTCCATTAAAATGTTATTTGGCACTTGAGTGTGAATAAACATTAGCAGGACTTTGTGTATTCAAGGACATTAGGAATGGATGAAACCTAGCCTCAAGTCTCTGCAAGCAGATTTTCCCGGGTGAGCCTTTGATCAGGTTTTCAGTACATGAAGCCTTTTTTGTATTTTCACACCATGTCAAATAAACCGTTAATTTGTTAATTTCCTGGTGAATGCTAATCAATCTTTGTGCTATATTTTTTCATGCTTAACATCTTAAGTTTTATTTACTGAATATTTTTTCTTTAATTTGTATGTAAATAATAGAGAAATATTTATTTTTATTCTTATTGTGAGTTGAGAACACATTGTCCAAGATTGGCTGAATATTCTACTGGTGGAGGCAAATTATTGCAGAGCTGAGGTAAACACAGCACGGCTCTGTCCATTGCTGACAAACTAGATTAGCATATTTGTGGATGAATGAGAGGGGAGACGCAGAGTCGTTCACCAACCCCTTTTACAGCAAGTGGATTTTTTTTCTTCTTCTTCATAGGAAAACTATGAGCTGTTTCCACTGAAAAACAGCTTAATTGCTGAATGCTTTTCCTTTGATCATATGCTGGTTTGCAGTGTGAGAGCAAAGGTCTGCATAGGTATGGTGTATCTGAGGTCATAACGACACAAAACAACAGAATTATGATGTGACTAAAATATGTATTTTTTTTTTAAGGCCGAAATATGCACTGTGCCAAATTCTGTCTCAATGGTCCATTTAAGATAAAAAGCTTAAGGTGGACAAGTTAAAGTACTTAAGCAGTATTTATCAGTGGGGACGTTTAGCCAAATTCCAGTAGACTAAAGGGTGTTGAGAATGTGTGTTGATTAGATGCATATAATGTTTTTTTTTTTTTTTTTTTTTTTTTTTTTTTTGTTTTACTAAATGCTGAATTTAGCCTACTTCTGTCTTGATTACTGGATCTTCTATATTTACTTGCACCCCTAGTAGCGGAATAAGTTTACTAAAATATAACTTTTATCGCAGAAGCAAGATCTTAAACGAGAACATGTATAAATCAGTCAAGCATTTTAGGAGTGGGAAACAACTGACATTATTTACTTTTACGCAAAGTCACCCAGGCTAAGCTTATTAGCAACCAAACTATATCCCATAAAATGCTCAGCTCCGGATTTTGCCATGAAAAAAAGGTCATTTGTTTAACAAATAGCACAACAGCATCCCGACTTCCCATGCATTTCTGAATACTAAGCAGAAAATAGTTCTAGACCATCTATTGCATTTTTTATTTAAATCCCACAGATGGACTAAAATGGAAACAATATATAAAATTGCGCTACCTCTTTCAAATACAGTGATCACAGCAGTAAACAAAAAGACTTCAAAATGATAAGAAGGAAAGATAATTCCCTTCCCACATGGCTCTTCTTGGAAATGGACAGAGGAAGCAAACCTCTTTATGTCGAAGCCTGCTGTGCGTTAGCATTTGCTCTTCAACTGATAACACCCACCAGCTCCAACATGAGACTCCTACACCGAGTCACTCATCAAATATACATGAGTCACTGTCATGCTGTCTGATTGGGAAATCTTATTTATTTATTTTGGCTGTTTAATTCATTAAAACCAATGTGCAGTGCCGCTCGTCAGTTGTGTCTCAGTAATTTCAGTTTGTTTATCCAGAAGTGAAATAAATGATTAATGTTGTTTTGTGTTTTATTGGCTCGTGTTATAGTGACGTCATTTTACAGCATGAACATTTGCAAAATAGAAGCAGATAAACAAAAGAGGGATGCACTGCGGGTAAATCACAGAGGGCTTTTTTATTTTCATGGTAAATATGTAGCCCACTGGCTTGCTGGGTGGCTGCTGCTTATGAAGTATGAGCTATACACAGCACACCTAACTCAGCAGTGAAATTATTATGGGGTGCTATCCGTCACTTTTAGCCTTTTATACTGAACCTTTGGCAGCACTAGTGAGGCAGAGGGCAATCAGACATGACCTTGACATTAATCTGATTTGATGGCTGTTTGGAAATGTTACTCATTCTGTTGGTGGGCTATTTTGGGGTGTTTATTTTCTTGCATGTTTGTATTTGCCTCAGCACATTCAGAACAATGTGCTTGGTATCCAATGAAGCGCAAAGCAGGAGATGTTATTTTGTCATGACAAGACCATCCAATAGTCTTTGATTTAAGGTAGAATTGCATCAAATCGGTGGGTAACAAACGTGACACAGTCTGATTTAATGCTCTAAATAATAGACCCAAACAGAACCATGCTATTTTTCTGAGGTTTCCCTGAATCCCTTTTTTACCTTGCTCTTCTGCTCTTCAGGGGGATCGTGTACAAAAATCTACCAAATCCACTTTGGTCTTATTTCTTTCTACTGAGGCCGTCTTCTTCTTCTCTTAAAGTTGTACGCAGTTCACTTCTTGCGACTCTCAGCCATGTGTGAAGTATATGGTGTGAGCAGTGGTGCAACAATGAACTGCTAACACCAAAGCTAATCGGATATATAAACACTAGAAGATTACCAACTATAGCTTTAATTCTCAGGTTGATTGTTATCCAGGACATACTCTTACCTTTAGTAGCAATAGTTTAAATAAAAATTATGGATACCCTGACAGATTTAGATTTAAACTAGTGTTTTAAACGCAATAACATCTTTGTTCTAATTGGGAGAAACATCAATGCCATAGAGGGGCCCAGTTAGAGTTCACTAGAATCTGAGCTAAAGACTGGGGTAATGACAAGGAGTCCAACCCCAAAATCCTGGACCACATCAAGGAAAGTCATCAAAATACGAGCAGAAACATGTAGACAAAAGCTGCTCAGCAATAAGAGTATTCCTTTCTATAATCACATGTAATATTTTTCCCCACTGTTAGAAGGGGTCTAAATATTTGACATGCTATTTTTAATATAATGTAAATATGACACCATTAGTTTTCAAAACTCAATATACACTGTCATCTTTTTTAGAGGTCCTTGTCTCATATCCTAGAAGAAATAGAGTTCTTGGTTGAATGGAAATAAATGGCTTCTTAATCTGCCTAGGGTATACATAAATTGGGATTTATCATGAATTTCTAATAGTCATCCATATGATTTGATCTGATCCAACATGAAAACAAATTAAAGGCGATCTCCTGACTAAGGACGTGTTGATTCACCTACTACTACCAAAGCAGCTTAGACTCGTCAAGGCATCCACAAAAAACCCTTAAGGTGTGCTGTGTGACTCCAAAAACAATAAGTCATATACATTTCAAAGTGAAGTCTTTATGAACGTATTAGTCCAACACATCCCACAGACGATAGCTTGAGCTCAAATCTGCAAAACTTCGAGGCTTTTATTTCAACACACCAAATAACTCAAAGCATCCCTGATCCATTTTCCTTTTTACTTTTTAGCAGAGCCTATTATCCTGTTAAGACCCTACAGCCATCCGGTAATCTCTCTCCATACGTGTTCATGGTCTGCAACCATGTTTAGCTAGGTGGCACATGTTAAAGTTGCTTTGCCCAAACCATTACATTGCCTCTGCTGGCCTGCCTGTGTGTCAGCCCGGTTAGCGACACACATCCATCTGGACCTTAAAATTATGTAAATAAAAACGTGATTTATGCAGTCGTGCAACTTTCTTTCTTTGATACATGGTCCAGTTCCGATGCTGAAGCATCCATTGTTTGTAGTTTTTATGATTGACAGGGATTAGAATGATCAGTATGAATGGTCTGCAGCTATGCAGCCCCATTCTCAAAAAAAAATTATGATTCACTCTATATTTGGACTCTTTCTATCAAAAATAACAATGAGGTTTTCAGCCGCCTGAGCGACTAGAGGAGCTCATCTGTTGAATAGGACCAATTGGGTCAGTCTCTCACCTGCATCAGTGAATCTTGGCTCACCCTTTCACTGGTTCACCACGGACCGCTGCAGATCTGGAACCATCCACATGAGCAACAGCTTTGTAGATGCTCTGACCTAATTGTGTACACATCACAATTTAGCCTGTGTTAATATCACTGAAATTCTCCCTTGAGATTCAAATAACAGGTGCAATGATGAAGAAATAATTACTGTTTATAATTTTATGCCTATCTGTGTTAAATGTAGTATGCTAGAAAATATAGATAACAAAAATAAAAACAGCAAAGAGGTATTGAGAGATAGACCTTGTAGAAATATCCAACAAGAGGTTTGTTCGATTTGCAACAGTATAAAACTTTAGGATTGTAACTGCAGAGTTCAGTATTTTCCAATGAACTGTAAAAGGCCAAATGGTAACTTCCATTATGTCATCTATTTTGCCAACAGCAGACTAGATCACTAACATCGGTGAGTCAAATTTGGTCGACAGGATGATTGCAAAAGGTTTGCTTGTCCTTTAAAGCTGAGGACTAAATAAAGGGTGTTTTCTTCCAAAGAAAGAAATGCAAACATTAAGTTTACTGTAAAAGTTTCCTCCAAAGAGTTAATGTTGTTTTTTTTCCTCATCCAACATTTCTTTTCACATATCTGATGGGCTGCACAAATGAATTTCTTCATACATTTTTAGACATTAAAAAAGGCCAATATGAGTAAACAGAAACATAATCTCTTTCTGTCATCTTCATTTTCTTTATGTTGCAAGAATCTTTCCAGTGTAATGATATTACTTTCCATGCTCCCAGTATTTTGTCCCTTTAGGGGTTAGTCTGAGTGACATGTGGTACATAAGCTCTCTTCTTCATGGCCTCGGGTGAAAAACACAGAACCAAAGTCATTGCATCAAACTCTTGGCTGGGGCCAGGGCCCTTCTGTTTTCACTTTGCATCTTCTCCCCATGCGTCAGTGGCTTTTTTTCAGAGACTCAGGGTTCCTTCACTGGTGCAAAAACATCACATTAGGTTAAAAAGAGATTCTAAAATCCCAGTAGGTATGAATAGATGCATTTCATGTCTCTGCGCTGGCCTTTGAATAGACTGACAACCTCACTAAGGTGTAACTTGCCTCTCGCCTGTTGATCACTATATTCTAACATAGCTTTAATGAACAGAAACTTTTTTAACCACCAAATGTGATGAGCTGTTTCTTATGAACTTGGGATTCCTGTTGATTTAACATGAAACTGCTTTGAGTTTGAAATGGGAATATCATACCTGCTCTGTTTTGTTATCTCGTGTCCATGAAGAGCTGCTGCTCTGAGTTCCTATTCCATTTAAAACGCATTAAAACCACATCAGCAACTTACACCACAACACTGGTTGTTATGCAATTGCTGTGAATATGGCTGCTGTGACTTTTAGCAGCTGGCTTACAAAATCGTTTGTGATTTTTCTTTAAAGTTTTAAACTACTCCTGCTCTCAATTCCAGGTCAAATTGGTTAAAGTATGTTAAACAATCTAAGCAGGTTTGAAAACTGCATTTTCTTTAAATAAACTTTGGTGTATGAATTACTGTTAAACCAATTTGTCTTCAAGGAGGACTTGGCTCAGCACTGGACTGGCATGCCTTCCTGTTTCATTACAGCTTAACTCTTGGAATTTACCTTCAGCAGTCTCGGATAAATGTCAGTGTTGCCACTTATCTAAAAGCTGCATACATACCTCTGGAAACACCTTTTAGGACTAATGTCTCTTTATTTCCTGTGAAACTGCCAACATCAAGAGCCTGCTGTTTCAC